>NC_052360.1:35772808-35812178 GCF_009727055.1 Benincasa hispida | reverse complement strand
TATATAATATATAATATATAATTTAATTTAATTATATTAGCTTAGTTTATATAATTAAAATTATAATTGAAAATAACTCCTTTGGGAGTTATTTCACGTTGTGATTAGAGTTATGTGATAACTTACTCACATCTCTCATGCGGCAATTAACAGAGGGGTTGGGAGAATCTTATCCTATTACGTGAAAACAATGTGTGAAGAAAGATCTCTACAATTCATTTTATTCCTCTCTAGAAAATCTCTCAAAGAATTCCCTTTCTCCCTCACCAAAATTAAGAAGGCAAACCCATACCTTTGTCTTTGATTCTCACCTTGAGGATAGCAAGGAAGATTTCCTTGGTAGTGTTCCTCTTGTTGTACGTTGCTGAGTTCGTGGGAGAATTTATGTTCGTGATCTCACCGGAGATGAAAATCAAGAAGGAAAAGTTCTTCAAAGGTATGTGTTATCCTCCTTTTCCTCTCTACATGAATTATTTAGAAAGCATGCTTTAGGATTTAATGTTTATCGTTCTTTATTACTTCTCTATTTTTAAGTTATTCCAAAAAAAAAATTCACTTACACAAGCAATCACTCGCTTCCGCATTGAGAATTCGATTCCTTCAATTGGTATTATAGTCAAATCTATCTCTAAATTTCATTTTGGAAGTTAAAATTAGAGAATTGGTGGGTTTTATACTGCATTGTGAATGTAGTTTGCAAGATTGCATGTTTTCAAAAATGGCACATAGTTTACTACTTTAAACTGTTTAAAGTTATAATGGCCAATTATTTTGGGCATTTAAATTTATGCTATCAAGTTGTATGTTCGTGTTGTTCTTGGTGAAGAGTTTTCCATGAAGGAGGCTTCAACTCGGTGCATTTCTAGTGAGAAATAAAGAAAAACAATAGCATTCTGACCCAGAGCGCATTTGCACCCTTGCGCAGCGCGGTGGCACTTGGGGAATATTGGGTAGACTGTCGCAACGCTCCTTACAAAGCGTAGTAGCACTACACAAGTTTTTGCCAAGCACAGCGGTGCTCTAGGCAGAGCGCCACTGCGTTCTAAAAGCAAAAGCCAGAGCACAGCGACACTTTCCAACAGCACCACTACTCTACGAAAGAAAGCCATAGTGCAGGGCGCTCTCCAACAGCACATATGTGCTCCGAGACGTGCGTGCATGCCTGGCAATTTCTAGATCGTGGTTTCGAGGCTATTTCAATGCAGAAACGGTATTTTACATGTATTTTTTTTTAATATATTACATGTATTCTGTTGGTTTTAAATTAGTTAAGTTAATATAAGTGTTATATTAATTTAATATTCTTAGGAGTGCCAATTTTTTGTCCAAATTTTGCTATTTAATTTGATGTATGAGTATTTCTATATATTGCATGATGTATGTCATACAGTTTAAAATCCCACCATAGGATAAACATTGTATATCATGCATCATATTTAATATAATTGTTATATTATAAAGTTACATAAAATATCCTAGGTATGCGCATGCATCATATTAAATATAAATGTTATATTATATGATAACATGCATAATTAACTTGTCCGTGCATCATTCTATAGTATAAAAGTTATATTATATAGTTTATATGATGGATGTGTTTAATTTTCATTAGTTTATAATATAAGTATTATATTATATAATGAAAATGGAAATACATTGAGTATGACATTACTTAGTAAATATAAGTGTTATATTTAATTAGTGTTTGTAGATGCATGATTATAGGTTTTAATTATTTTCATTATTTTATAAGTGTTATAAGATTAATGAATTAGAATTAAAATCTATAATCAAGAGTTGCATGTAAACATGGGTTAAAATTAAGGGGCAATTGCAACTTTAATTAAAAATAATAATAATAATTGGGCACATGTCCCTAGGTTTTGCTTTTTTGCAAATATGTCAAGAAACTTCTACCTAAAAATTTGATTGTTATCTGATTGTTATGTGATTGTTATGTGATTGCTATTGATTTCTATGTGATTGCTATGTGATTGTCACACCTACAATTACAAAAAAGTTGAAGTCATGACTTTGGTTTCTTAAAATGTATTTACCATACAATGGAATTTCCCTAAAATTAATTTAAAATGGTCTAAAATCAATTCACCTAAATCTATGTTAAATATTTCTAATATGATTAGAAATAGGTTAATCTTTTATTTTATTTTTTATAAAATTAAATTGAAAATAACAAAAGATTAAATTTATAAGATAATTATCTATAAGGGGTCTTTTTCTGAGAAAGGTTTTGTCTAGGTTGGGGTATTTAAGCTAACGGAAATGGAATACCCTTACCTACGAACTGAAGAAAGGTGAATTAGACAAGTATTTTATAAGCATATAATACATGATTAGATTTATTAAAGTGTTTAATAAACAAGAATTGTATATTGTTAAACTATCCAATATAAGAGTTATATTGGGTCAATTTAACAACACACTTAGATAAATTATTAGCCGGATTTACTTAAGTAATGAACCCTAGGTTTAAAACACTTAGTTAGAGGAAAATGATATAGATGATATGTCAATTTTCTTTCACGTTCACCTTAGTAGTTCACACTGTGAGATCTATGTCCAGCCTCGTGACATCATTTACTTGTATCCCCCTAAGGAAGGTATTTGCATAGGTCAATACAAAGGTGAATGAAAAGAGTGTCTATAATAAGTGAGAGAGGAACATGTGTCAACACATCCCACGATCTCCTTCATTAGTCTGTAATAAAGTTTCAAGCTCAGCCTTCTGGCACCTTCGCATGTGTCCTCCTAAGAAAGGTATTTGCATGAAATTTTACTCAAACTTCATAAATGAATAGAATTACTTTAGTTTTTGCCCCGATCAGTTTTTCCCTACGATTAGCTCATTGGGGCGGAAGTCTAGAATCTAAAATGAAGGGTTACACTTACAAGAAATTGTTAAGCAAGTTAATGATTTCTTGACCGAACAATGTGTGACCAATCATTATAGGAATAAAAATTATTTTAATATAATGATTGGTTAAGAATATCCTAGTTCAGTGAAGGGGGGATTGTCCGCTCTACGGTGGCTTTCATCCTGACTCACTAAAGTATCATTGCAAAATTAGATGTCACATAGGGTACATTAGAATTTTGTTAAAATTGATTGGTTTTCCTGCGTAATGCTTAATAACTAATATAAGTAATTTGTATGCTTAAGCAAACTTCTACATGACTAGCGCTACATTGAATCTCTTAAGTGTTGATAAATTAAATGGAGACAACTACACAAATTGGAAAAACACAACTAATACGATGCTAATAATCAATGACTTGCGATTTGTCCTACTTAAGGAGTGTCCTCAAGTACCCGCTCAAAGTGCAGCCTAAAATGTTCAAGATGCTTATGAAAGGTGGGTAAAGGAAAATGAACAGGCCTAAGCATATATACATGCCAGCTTATCTAAAGTTTTGGAAAAGAAGTATGAATCTATGGTCACTGCACGCGAGATCATGGAATCATTAAGAGAGATGTTTAGACAACCGTCCTTACAGCTCAAGGATGATGCTCTTAAATACATTTTCAATACCCGTAGGAAAGAAGGAATATTTATCAGAGAACATATTCTCAACATGATGGTCCACTTTAACATGATTGAAATGAATGGGACCGTCATCGATGAGCCCAGTCAAATTAGTTTTATTCTGGAAACTTTGCTAGAGAGTTTCCTTCAGCTCTGTAGGAACACTATTATGAACAAACTTGACTACAACTTGACCACCCTCCTCATCGAATTACAGACTTAAAAATCCTTGATGAAAGTCAAAGAGCAGAAGGAGAGGCAAATGTTGCCGCTCCTTTAAAGAAGTTCTATAGAAGTTCGACCTTTGAAACTAAGTTTGTGCCTTCTTCATCAGGCACAAAAAAGTGGAAGAAGGAAGAATAAGGGAGGTTAGGGGAATAAAGTTAACCCTACTGCAGTGCAGAGGGGCAAGAAGGCCAAGGTTACCAAAGGAACCTAGTTTCATTGCAACCAGAAGAGACGCTGGAAACGAAATTGTCCAAAGTACTTGGTAGAGAAAAAAAAGGCCAAACAAGGTAAAAATATTCTGCTAGTTTTGGAAACCTGTTTAGTGATGAATGATGATTCTGCCTTGATAATTGATTCAAGACCGACTAATCATGTTTATTCTTCTTTTCAGGGAATTAGTTCATGGTAATAGCTTTAGACTGGCGAGATGACTATGCAGGCTAGAACTTGGAAGGTCATCTCAGTAGTGGTAGTAATAGGACTCAAATTACTTTTACAAAATTCATTTTTATTGTTAAATTCATTTATATTATTAAACAATGTATATGTTGTTCCTGGTTTGAAGAGGAACTTGATTTTCGTAAAATGTTTGCTTGAACAAAATTACACTTTGAATTTTAATGTAAATAAAGTGTTTATTTACAAAAGTGGTGTTCATATTTGTTTTGCAAACTTAGAAACTAATCTTTATGTGCTAAGACTGTTAGCATCTAAAGTGCTTCTAAATACTGAAATGTTCAAAACTGCAACAACTCAAAATAAAAAACAAAAGATTTCTCCTAAACAAAATACCCAACTTTGGTACCTAAAGTTAGGTCACATAAATCTCGATAAGATCGAGAGATTGGTTAAGAGTGAACTTCTAAGTGAGTCATAAGAAGACTCTTTACCTGTATGTGAGTCATGTCTTGAAGGCAAAATGACTAAAAAATCTCTTACTAGAAAAGGTCATAGGGCCAAAGAAACCTTAAAAATTATACATTCAGACCTTTGTGGTATAAAATAAGAAAGAAAATATATAAACACAAAAGTTTATTTACATATTTCTTTTTTGTCTCATCATTCACCCATGCCTTCTTTGCATTAGAATGAGTGTGCTTGAATAATTCAATATCACTTAACTCCTTATCATCTTCTAATTCCTGCATGCTATGACCAAAGTTATAGAATAAGAAATAATGATTATGAATATATGAATGAAATACGTATCTTTCTTTTCTTATGGCATAAAAATGTCGAAGTGTGCCACCTCATGAATGAATGCAAAAGCAGCTCGAGCTTAAGTATTTTCCTCAAAGATACGCTTAAAGTCTTCTCTTTCCCATCAATCACATAAATAGTTCCAATTTGAATCTCTTGTCACTCGTTTGTCACTGTATTTTTGTGCTTCAGCTGAAGAGTTATACCGTTTGTATGTTTTGTGTAAAGAACAACGAAACTCTCTATGTAGTACACTCAACTCATGTTCAAGATAATCTTGTACTATGAGGTCATCCAAATCCAGAATGAAATAATTATAACATTGAAGAACAAATCCTATTAGTTTCTAATTTATCTAAAAAAAGTATTTTATATTTAAAAAAACACACTTAACTAATTAACTTACCGAAAGTCTGTCTATTATCTCCCTCTTTACCTCTCTAGAGACATTGACTAGACCTTCGATCTCTTAAATTTATCCAACTATAATCCATAACAAGTACAAAGTGAAGTACCTAAATTAGAAATCAAAGTGTTAGAATCTAAGTCTTAGATACATTGCGAATAGGCAATCAAATTACTAATCAAAGTCGGGTAGATCTTATTAGTGTCAATGTCATATTAAGTGGAAAAATAACATGTATGATTGAAAACACACCCTTAAATTTGATATGGCATTTCTCAACAAAATTAAAACCACCAAATTCATTATGTCTTTCCTTCTTCTCTCTTATTTTGATTTTTTCTCCATGGTTGTCCTATGCTACTCTCCAATAGAGCTTTCTCCAATGTCTAATTTGTTCGAATGCCTTGAATTTGTTTGTTGGCGCTTCGAACGACCAAGTACGGAGGTCTCGCTTCCAATATAGTTTAGAGAACTTAGTCATAACCTTTCAAACACTGAACTAGCTAGCCTTGAACTACAAAAAGAGTCATTTCCCAAGATTATATACTACTTTAAAAATCTAAACAAGTCTATCAAACTAAGAGAAAAGACTAATAGCAACCATTTTCAATTAGAAAAATACATAAACATTAACAAAAATACTTATAAACTTACAAACACAAACTAACTCAATGGAAACTAATTTATCAACCAACGTAAGTTACAAGATTAACAAAACTAAGAGGAAAGAATACTAAAATTTTGAACTAATAATTAGGAATTTTTAATCAAATTTTCAGCATTTTAAACCATTCCAAAAGGTTCCAAATTTACAATACTCATCAATCACGTGCCAAAATTCCCAAATTCGATCCTTAAATTTATTGGACAGTGGTTCTTAACACCCCGAAACCTTTATCTAACTTCAAAACATAGTGAGTATCAATAAGTTAAAAACCAAAATCAAAAGGGCATCCAAGATTTTCCAAGAAAGTCCATAAACTCTAAGATTTAACTCCAAATCCCAAATCCGATGAGAAAATTTACAGAGGCAGTATACAAAGGCTGGGTAGCGGTGAGAAAACATACAGAGAGCAACGGCTGGTTGGAGGAGTGATGCGAGAGGAGAAGAGGTGTGGTGGCGAGTGGGGGCTAATTAGAGGAGCGACGGCTGGCGTTGAAGTCCAGCAGCGACGCGAGTTGCAGAGAGAGATGGTTTTACGTCTTGATGCGAGTTGTAGAGAGAGAGGCAGTGGGCTTTCATGTTTTCGAACTAAAGATGATATTATTTTTTTTTTACTTTTAACCTAACCCTAAAAGAAAATATATAAACATATATATAATTTTCAAAATTCTTTCCTTTTCCTCTCCAATTCCACATACCAAAATCTTCTTGAATTTTAAATTCCAATCCCTTTTGCTAGCAAATTTAATTCAATTATTTATAAAAATTTAAATTTATTTTCTTCTCCAAATTATAAACAGTTTCAAAGTCTCCTAATCTTAATTCAATTTCCCAAATTAAATCAAAATTTGAAATAAAACCAAATTCTCCTTAGATTAAATTAAAATGTTCAAATCCTTCATTCCCAACAAATTAAATTGAATTATCTTCCAATTGATCAATCCACCTCAAATATATCCAAAATTTCAAATCTTCTCTAAATTGAAATAAATTCCACCGATTGAATTTAAATTGAATTATTTTGACCCAAATAATTCAATTTTTGCCTCAAAATTTAAAATAAAACCCAAATAATTTAATATAATTAAATTAAAAATTATCCTAAAATTTAGGTTGTTACAGAAATAATAAAAAACATGTTAAGACCTATAAATCTTAATTAGATATTTTGAAATTGACCCGAACATGTTCAATTCAAAAAAAGTGCAACAATTTTTCTTTAGTAATAGTAAGTTCAATCCCAAAATTAGAGATGAAAAATAGTAAAAAAGAAAGGCTACGCGCTAATGAAGAGGGAGGGAATGGGAGAAAAGGAGGAAACTGAAAAAACTAAAGATGAGTGAGAGGGAAAAAGGAAAATATAGATATTTTTACTTTTTTAATTATATTTCATTTTTTTAAAAAAAAAAACAAATCTTTTAGTGATGCAGTAATATGTTGCTAAAAACTAGGAACTTCGAGTTAACACGTCACATAAACTTTTAGTGACATCTATTTAGACTTCGCCACTAATAATAGTCTTTTGGACATGTTATCTGATGTATCGCTATAAATTAGCATTTTGCGATAAGTTTTGGCTACGTCACTAAAAAATTGCCACTAAAAATGAATTTTTTTGTAGTGTTAGTTTATTGGATTGAGTTACACAAGTCTAATCAAATTCAACTCTTTATTTTATTAAATAAACGAGTTTTTTTTTTATAGATTACAAACCACGAGATTTGGAAAACAATCCCTTACAAGGGCGTCGTTGCACCCCACCCTCGACCGCGTACACGCTACATCTTTCCGTCAAAATCTGGAACGTTTCGACACTCTTTTCCTCAGCTTCTAAAAAATCATCATGTGCAGCACCGAGCATGGCAACGCTACGCCAACTCCTTGGAGGAAAAACGGTCTTTTTAACTCTTCTGAAGCTCCAGGTGCTCGATATCACTTTCAATGGCTCCAAATCAACCCCAAACGACCCATAACACTCTCCAAAGCATGATTTGCTCCAAAACCTACAAAATAGACATTTTAATACATCATACCTAACAAGCAGGTGAGATTAAAGACATAACATTAGCTCTTTGCGAGAGTTAATAACCTATTGATCTGTTTGGATCGACTTTTAACTTGTTGATCGGCTTAATCAACCTTTGATTTGTTGGTTAACTTGGATCGACCTCTAGCTTGTAAATCAACTTGGATTGGCTTCTTGCTTGTTAATCTATTAGTATCGAGTTTTGGCTTATTGATCGAATTGGATTGACCTCTAGCTTGTTGATCGACTTGGATCAGTCTCTGGCTTGTTGATCTGTTTTGACCAACTTGTGAGATTTTCCTTAAATATAGGGAGATTGAATCTTCAATTTGTAGGTTATAAAGAGACAGTCAATTTGTTGGTGTCTTCTAGTTTTTCAACCTTCTAATTCTTGAATCTTCTAAATTCTAAATAATATTTCTAGATTCTTTAGCTTCTTGTAGACTTTGATTAAAGGTTTTGGCTTCTGGTTCTCCCAAGTGAATTAGAATGACTCAATAGATATCTAAATGAATGTCACAAATAAAGAGTGGTCTCCTCTATTTATAGAGTTTTGAGACCTTGTACAGGCATGGGCTTGGTTAGCTTTAGGCCCAACCTTTAGGCTTGGGCTCAATCCAATCCATTTTCATATATTTATATATATTTGGCCAAATCTATCTAATAAATTTGGGCTAACTTAGCTACGAGTCTAATTGCCAACATAGTTTGATTGGACCAGTTGACATTGTTAGTGGATCAATGGTTAGACAAGTGGTGTCAATTGATTTGTTAACTTTCATGTCTTTTAATTTGATTTAAGGTTGCGTATAAATTTGTATACATATCTCAAATTTATCAATCATTTAACGATGTGGCAATTTAGGATTGGCCAAAATTTCTCCATTAACAACCCCACCATAAAATATTTTGATCTTAAACTTACATGTTGTATTTAAAAAAGAAAAAATTTCAAGGGTTGCATGTTGTATTAATTATAACTCTAAATTTTTCGCAAATAGTGATTTTGCATCATTTTAAGCATAAAATTTCAATTTCATCCATTTAAACCTCAAATTGGAATGAGTGGTATCAATTTACACTATCGGTTAAGTTTCTACTTCAATCTCCATTAGAATAGTCTTTTTCATACATGCACAAAATCAGGTGTTGCTCTATGATATGTACTTTTTTTCTACTTTTCTTAAAAACATATGATGACTGAAGAAAATTATTGTAGTCTCACCAGAGTGTTTATCATTTTTAGGGTATGTATTTTGCTAAAATTTCGTTAATGGAGAGTTTTTCAATTTATGGACATGATTCTACTCAATCCATTGACTTTCGGGAGAAACAAAGCTTATTTGAGACAATAACTGATCAAAAGCTTGCTTTCATGTATGTCCTACTCTCGACAGTCAGGTTTGGGGTTTTGATGATGATGGTCACCTAAGTAAAATGTAGGGGTGTACATAGTCCGAATTGGACCGAGTGGGAGAATTTTGTAGACCAATCTGAAAATTCGGGTTGGCTAATAATGAACCCTATTAGTTCATTTTTAGAGGGTCAACCCAACCCAAAATTTCCGGGTTGGGCCGGGTTGGGTCACCGATTCTGTTACATGATCGCTTACCAAATGACAAATGCTACACGATTGCCTACCAATGCTACACGATTGCCTACCAATGCTATACGATTGCTTACCAAATGCTATACGATCACTTACCAAATGCTACACGATCGCTGAGCTCGGCTACACGATCGCTGAGCTTGGCTACACGATCGCTTAGCTCTGCTACACAATTGCTTGAGTAACAAAATGCTATACGATTGTCTACCCAATACTATACGATCACCTACCCAATGTTATACTATCGCTTACCAAATGCTACACGATCGCTGAGTAACAAAATGCTATACGATCTCCTACCTAATGTTATACGATTGTCTATCAAATGCTATACGATCGCTTACCAAATGCTACACGAACGCTGAACTCTACTACACGATTGGTTACCAAAGGCGATCTGCCGGTCTTGCATCTCCGTCTGCCGGTTTTATGTTTTATTTCATTATATATATATATATATATTCGGGTCGGGTCGATTCGATCCGACCCTGAAATGGGTAATCCGAGACCCAACCCGAATTTAATATTATTAAAAAAATTTAACCCAACCCAACCCTTGCAGTTTGGATTGGGTAGTTCGGGTTGGTCGGGTTATCGGGTTTTTTGAACACTCCTACTAAAATGTTTAGTACACTTTAAAAAAACAAACAAATAAATTTCTATCATATAGCGACACATGACAACTTTAAGCACGTGCGAAAAACCTTTCTAGTAGTCATTGAAACAAAAACTTAGCTGAAAATGTAAATCAATGCGCTTATTCAAGATTGAGGCTTAAACCGATGAAATTGAAAGTTTATAATTAAAAATGCTACCATTTATCAAGTTTGAAGTTTAAAAGGGATCAAAACTAAAAAATTTATGGTTGAAATTATATAACCTGTTTAGGGTCAAAATTGAGTTCTTCTTCCCCAAAAATTTAATATTCCTTAAATTGTTATAAACTTTAATTTACATAAACTTGACTAAAAAACTTAAGAGGCAAATCACATTTACAACTAAGATATAATTGAATTCATACTTCATTCACCAATCTTTTAATGTATTGTTCTTTCTAATCTACTCGTTTTATTAAAATGTTATTTGCTATATCAAATGAAAAAAATAATAATAATAATGGTGTTTTAAGTGTAATTTAAACTTTTTTTTTTTTTTGAGTTCAATTATTATAGTGATGAAATCGAGTTATCAACCTTTAGAATAATAATTGATGTATGTCCATTAAGCTATACTTTAATTAAACTATCCATGTACATATTCTTACAAAAAGTCCACAATATTGAAGAGTCCTTGTATAGAGTACAAGATTTTAGGGTTGAGCTTGAGAGAGCTCATAGATTATTATTTTTTTTAAGTTTAATGTTGAATATTAATGTGACATGAACACTAGAATCTTGATTTATCATAATAATACTAAAATGGAAAAGAAAATTATTACAAATTGCATTGCATATTTGAAGGTACATAAGAAACATAGTAAAGCTTTATTAAATTTCAAGACCATTGAAGTTATTCTCTTCTTCAATAAAGGGAAAAGAGATAATACACTCCAATCATAATGCATATATGATTGCTTGAGAATACAAATCATGTAGAAAGGCAACACCCTGAAAAAAGTTTTCTTGCTTAGCTTAAACCTTTTTATGCTCCAAAAAACCTGAGGTAACATAATTAAAATCTTTTGAGTTTATTTCATGACATCCAAATGTAAAAGTTCAAGACGACACAAACCGATCTGAAACCGATATTCTTACTTTTGAATCCGATATTGCGTGCTTTTGGAGCTGCAAAATAAATTACAACACATTAGTTTTCTTTTCTCCATCCTTACTAAAGATTATATAATATATCATCATGTATAAAAGTAATGTTTGTTGGTTTTGCATACATTTGTGGTAGCTTTGGATCTGCAGGCTGCGGATTTTCGTCAACCACGATCGGCACGGTCTTCACCTGAGAAGCCAGATTAAAAGTTTTGTAACTTATAGAATGATGAAAAGGGGTCATATATCTTTAGCATTATATGCAAAAATTGCAGTAGAAACATACTAAGTTCTTGTAAAGCAGATAGTAGAACATTTGGATGTATCTTTGCTTTGCCTGCTTTTGGTCTTTATTCAATTGCTTCCAAAAGCTGTAAGTGCTTCCCATATTCAGCACCTTTTTTGCATAGATTTTCCATGTGTAGCTGCCAAAGAGAATATCATTAGCGTTTTGTATCAAGTTCAAGAATGTAATGTGCCTTGAAAAGGATATTTTGTTGTTGCAACTACCATTCATCGATACGTTGCAGACCGCCGTTCGAAATGTCATTCCAGTAGGTTCGATCATTCTTGCATTTCTCGAAAAAGTTAGCGATCTTTTGGCTCGATTCGTTGCTGTTGTTCGGATCAATATGGAAGCCAGAAATCCCATCAACTATGATCTCAGCTGGACCCCCTTGGTTTGTAGCAAAGGTTGGTAAACCACAATTCATTGCCTCAATGACTGTGAGACCAAAAGCTTCATAGAGAGCAGGCTGCACAAAGGCTCCTTTTGTGTCCGCGATGCAGCGGTAGAGTTCTCCGTTACGGCGCCGATCGGTCTGTGCTGCTATCCACCGGATCTGACCTTTGAGTTGGTATTTGTCAATCAATTCATGCATCTTTTTTATCTCTGCCATTTCTTCTCTGTCCTTTGACCTAGAAGGATCAAAGAATCCCCCAACCACAACAAGATTCACTAAATTTTTCAGCTTCTCATTCTTCCCAAACCACTCAACCAACCCAGTGATGTTCTTGACAACATCGAGACGTGCCATCGAGAAGATTATCGGCTTTTTCCTATCAGCTAGATATCCTCTGTTTGATGGAAAAAACAGAACAGTGATTTGTAACCTCATAGACAAATGATTCATATTGCAAAAATACAAAACATGGCAAGCATTTTCATGAAACACTCACATATGCTCATTGTTCTCAACTTTACTGAAAAGAAGCTCCTCAATGGCAGGTTGAAACGACGCAAATCGGAGTTCTTTCGCCGTGTAAGGAAAATAGACAGACTGATCAGCCCCTGGTGCTGCAATGTTGAACTTAGGATCAAACACATTGATGCCCGACACGACACGGTACAGTCCTGGAAGCGTAAACGCCTCGTGACTTTCATATTGACCTGGCTTCTCTTCGCTGAAATATAGCAAACAAGTTTTTTAAAGAGTCAAGTAGAAATGCCTTAACCACTGAACTCTGCTCAAATTAAAGTCCGTTCGAAATAACTTTCCAAGTAGTTTTAAGTACTTGAAAAGTTATACAAAACAAACCCGTTCAAAAGTTGAAACTAAACTTCTTGCATTTCTAATGTTTACTATTTTTTCTAACCTTCCTGCAATCTCTTGGAAAGTGCTTGCAATGACAAAATCAGTGGCATTCATAGCAAGAATATCAGCAGTAAATTGGCATGAGAAGTGATACTTTGAGTCCAATTCCTTCCATTTAAGATCTGAATCTTCATATTTTGTCTTCTCCAAGGCATGTGCAATAGTTCCCTGGTTTTAATTTGCATATTAAGTTAATAAATAATCTATTGTTAAGACATATCTATAGAGCATATGAAGAACTAAATACTTGGGTTACTCCTAGTTTGCTGGCCATGAGAGATGCCACAAGATTCCCATCTGTGTAGTTTCCAATAATTAGATCTGGCTTTGCTTCCATCAGCTCTAATATTTTGTCAGTGGCATCCTAATACCAAAGGACACAAAAACATGTTAGAACAACTATTGTCCCGTTTGATAAAAATTTTGTTTGTAGCTTTCTAATTTTTAGAATTGGAATACAATATAAAGAGTAACATATGTCAACAAAATCTAGATCCAAATTATGTTTAGAACCTACCTGCGCAAATTTCTCGAGATAAGGATAAATGTCGAAACGAGAAACCCAACGGTTAAGGATGCCGTTTTCGGTCTTGAAGGGTACCCTAACAATTTTAGAGTAATTAGTCCCAAGGACAGGTTCTATTTCTTGGTTGCACTTAGTCCCCTTGGCATCTGGAATAAGTCTTGTAATCTGTAAATGATTGAAACTTATTAACTTAAATTTTTAGGTTCACCATTCAGGGGTGATTTAACATAGTATCAACGTAAACTTGTCTCAAGTTCAAAGTCTAAGAATCTATCACCATTTTTTTTTTAATCTAATACTTACAATAATAATTTGAGGCTTGAAATTGAGGCCTTGTTGCTTAATTCTGAGTAGAAGTTCTTCTTCCATAGCTTTAACTTGATCAAGAATGTACACAACCTAAATGATCACACACACAAAAAAAAAAAAAAAAAAAAAAAGTCACCAACTGGTTGATATATAAGCAAAGAATGAAATAAGAATATGAATTTGTAAACCATTTTTCTTTTGAAAATATTAGTGTACATCCTGGGTTACACCCATCTTTGTGTAGCTCATTCAATTGTCCAATCACAAGTTGCCACGTGATAAACTTTTCTTTTTCTTAAAAAAGATTTTTTTTTTCTTTTGTGATTGAAGGGGATGCATGGAGATGAGTGTAGTCTGAGATGTAAATTTTTTTTTATACCTGATTTTTTGGTCTACTCCCCAATTGCTTAAAACAAAAGTCAAGTCATTCTCTTCTTAAAAGAAGAATCTTTTTTAACACGTCTCGATCATATGAATATTCTCTTCTAATTACGATGTTAGATATAACTTTAGTAAACAATATCAAAGAAATAACTCCTTTCCTATTTGCATTGGAACCTTTCATCCGGTTCGAGATCGACGAAAACTCGTACCTGGCCTCCGGTATCGGGCAAGCCAAGAACATCAGCTTGGCCAAAGTATCCATGAGGACTCAAAATGACAACATTGAAAATAGTAGGAAGCCTGCTGAAGAACTTCTCCATTTGGATTGGATCATAGACTTGGAATATTTCAGATAGACATCTTATAGTTTCCTTTACTCTTCCTGCACAATCTCCCCATCCTCTCTCAAATCCCCACTGCTTGAATCTGAATTCCCATTTCAAATTAAAATTATTGGTCGAAATTCAAAGTTTGTTAATTAATTAATTAGTTTGGTAATTGTGTGTTCCTCTCCTTCGAAATTATTATATTTTGAAATCTTAACCTCATGACATCTTAGGACTTTGATGCCATGTTGAATTATTACATTTTGAGCCAACATATTTTTAAGGTAACGAGGTATCTCGAATATTAATCATAATCATGAAGTCAAACACATGAAATGTTCATATCGAAGATAACTTTACGTGATTCAAATTTAGGATGAGTTTGTGTTATTTTGTTATTATGTTAAATCATATTATTCTCGATAGATTAAGCTAATATGTTATGATATATTTAATATTTTAACCGAAAGACGCAAATAAGGTTACTCACTTGAGATGGAAGTTATCATAAGGGGTGTCTGGAGGAAGAACAGAGAGGAAAATATCAGCAAGAATTAGTGCCATTTGGAGCTTGGAAGCTGTGTTAAGAGTCTCATTTATCATAAGTTTCTGTCACATAAAGTAATTTCAAAGTCAGAGAGATAGAGAAAGCAACAGAAACCCCATGTAAGAAACATATTTTTTATTCGTTTCGTTTTCGGGTCCATTTGATAATGATGTTATTCCAAAAGTAAATTCAAAAAATTTAGACCCCGTTTAGATAATGATTTCATTTTTTTAAAAACAAAGATTTATGTTTGTTTCCTCTCTTTTTTTTTTCGGAAAAACACTTTAATTCTTGATCAAATTTTAACCAAAAAAAAAAAGTTTTTACTTTTTAAATTTTCAAAAGCTTGATCTTGTGGTTTTGAAAAACATGCATTAATGTGAATAATAAAATATTGAAACTTACGGGTGAAAGTAGTGTTTTATAAGTTTAATTTTTAAAAACTAAAACTCAAAAATCAAAGGGTTGTCAAATATGTCCTAGTTATAGGATTAATATGAAACTTGTTAAAAGCACTCAATGATAGCTATTTGATTTTTATTTATTTGGTTTTTGAAAATTGAGTTTATATATAAAAAGATTACTCCCACCTATGAGTTTCTTTGTTTTGTGTTTTCAAAATTCAAAGCTAAGTTTTGAAAATTAAAAGAAATCATTTTTAATTAAAAATTTGTTTTTTTTTTTCCAAAAATTGACTATGAATTTAGATGTTTTGTTGCTTTTTTTCTTTCTCTATTTTTTCCATACCTCTCCTTGATAATCAAGGGACAACAAGTAATCCACAAGAGGTTGTAAATTCTCCAACTTGCCACTTAGCTTTGAGGTGAGAAATTTTGTAGTATAACTAAGACCTTCTCCAATTGAAGAGGGAAGGGTTAAATGTGGAGTTGTGAATTCAATTGCTCCAAAATCTACTTCCAATGCATTTTCATCATTTGCCCTACAATATATGATCCATTTTTAGAATCTAATTAGATTTTTAAAAACGAACTAAATTAAAATAGTCATAATAGTAATAATAATAAAACAAATATTTATACCATTCCTCATCATAAATCATCTCCTTCATTTTGAGAAATTCAGTTGAAGTGAGAGATTTGAGTGAGAGATCAAGAGAGTTAACTTTAACAAATTCCCAACATCCTGGTTCTGGTCTCATTGCAAAGGCAACATATGGAGGAATCACAATGGCCACCTATACACACATTACAATAGTTCATGTGGTTAGAACACGATGATTATCATATAGAGTCCGTTTGGATTGATTTTCTAAAGGTTTAAAAATACTTTTATTTTCACTTGAAAATATTTGTTTTAAGAAGGTATAAAGTCAATCTAAACAGACTCGAGACATGATTGAATAGATTAAAAGTCTATTAGACACAAACCTGAGTTGAAGTCAACATATGACCAAGAAGACCGTTCATAACCCTATTCCTCTCCATCTCGTCATCAATAACAAGCTCCATTTCCTCCATCAATTCCTTCTTCTTCAAGCTCCTATTGCCCTTCTCTACAAACTTACCAAAGCATCTCTTCATATAGTTATGGTTTTGCTTCAATGCCTCTACAATTCCATCAGCAATCAACTCACCATTATGATAATTCACCAGTGAATTAGAAGCCATAATGTTACTATGTTTTTCTCCTCACAAAAACAACAATATAGTACATGAAATAAGAATTCAACTCATGGGTGAATTTATAGGCCTAGAGCCCAAATGATGGGCAATCGCCAAATGGGGTTTTTGGTTTGTCAAAGTGTTTGTTTTTTATGCCTTTGGTAATTTGGCAATGGCGTAGGGGGTTTGTGATTCTCTATGTTAGGATGCAACAAAAATGGGGCCATAGGAAAAGATGGGATTTTTAGGTTGAAGACAAGGAGAAAAGAACATTCTTGAAAAAAAGGAAAGGAATTATTTGGTTTGAAGATGAGATTCTTTGAAATCTTAAAAATGTTAACTCAATATTCAATTCTAATTGCTATTGCATTCCCTCTCTCTCAAGCAAGTGACAAATGGGTGGTCTATGGTTTTTTTTTATATAAGTACATTATTCTTTTCTTGCATCGAGTGATCACTATAAACTCTATTCAATTTGATCACCATCTAATTTCTTCTTCTTATAGTCAAACCGAGCTACGAGCATAGCTTAACTGGTGTACGATGTGTGTTAACATAAAGAGGTTCGTGGTTCGAATTTCCTCAAATCTCTATCGTACTAAAAAGATATATTCTCTTATTATTTCACTAAATTGCTTAGGCAAAACTTGAAAATTAACTTAAGAACGCTAACCAAACACATGGATTTCTCTTTTAGTTTATGTGCTATTAAAGCTCAAATTTAATAAAGGTGATGTGAGCATCAATTAGGTTAGAACTTTACACCTTTGTTTGGAAGATTAGACATTAGAATCATTGTCAACTCAACTAAGAAAAGTAGTCAAATCTACCTCCATATATTGGAAGGAAAAAAAATCACCTTTTGATTTTCTTTTTTATTTTTGAAATTATCTTTCTAAAAATCAGTCTAAATTTTTTGTGAATTTAAAAACAAAAATAGATTTTTGAAAACTATTTTGAAAATTAGTTCACGTATGAAACAAAGAAATTGTGAGCTACAAGCCTAATTTTTAAAAAGGAAAATATATATAAATATAGACCAAGATTATAATGCTATATGATTCCCTATTTTTAGTATTTTTTTTTAAATTGGATTCTATTTTCTAAAGACAAAAGGATAACTACTTTTGGGGTTTTTTCTATTATGATAATGTTATAAATGTTAAAAGGACTAGCCTAGTGAAACATCAAATTTGAATATAGTTTAGTGAAGATAAGACCTAAAGTACCATTATATATACCTAAAATTTGATCTCTACCTGTAAGTTGTTGAACTAAAAAAAGTAACCAATAAATTAAAACTTCAAGCACTAATGTCATTGAAGAGATGTTAAAGATAAAAATATGAGGTAGAAAAGCAGTTTAGAGAGAGAATAAGAATACTACATAGAGAAGCAATTTAAAGAGAAATTTTGAACTGCAATTATATATGAAGTATAATTTGAAAATCATATTAAATTTATCCTAGGCTTAAAAGAGCTAACATGATTATGAATTAACAGTTAAATAACTAAAGCGAAAAATATAACAATAATGTTTCGATCAAGTTATGAAATTATTCCTTAGAAAAGTCACCTCAAATTCTTCTTGGCAATACAACATATTTAATCTACATTAAGTTTTCTTTTGTTTTTCTTTCCTTTTTTTTAATTATATTCTTTCCACCTAAGAACGTGTTTGAGGTTACCCTACAAGAATTTCGAGCTATGTTGATATTTTTTCTCTTGATGTTTTTGGCGTATGTCGAGATAGACAAATTAATCAAACTTATATTTTGTTAATATTCACGCATAATAACTACCTTTGTCAACGCAGACTTGTGTCGAGATAACCCAATAAAAAAATTCTTATTACCATTTGATCGTCTAATAATTTATTTCTTGTACTGCCAATTATGTAGAGTATTTGGAATCACAAATCTTTGAAAAAGTGGTTGAAAAATATTATCTTTTTAGAATATTAGTGTACTACAACAAGCATTTGGCACATGTAATTTTATTTTTATAATGAAATAAAATAGTTATCTTATTTTATGTGTATTAAGTATGATTGTTTATAAATTTCATTAAAACTAATTTATAAGGTGTCATTTGAGTTCATTAGGTAAAAAGCTTATTCTTTATTCCATGATTTAGTGCCAACTTTACCAAACCAAGAATAGTATTCCCATCAAATGGTTGAAAGGGAAGGAACCTTTCAATCATCAAACCCAGACAGATGTTCACATTTAATAAAGGTGATTAGACCTTAGAATCATTCTCAACTTTATCTTAGTTCAACTGTCGAGAATCTAAAAACAAAAATTTGAAAACGGTAGATTAAATGAAAACATGATTATATTTAATGTTTTCAAATGTATTTGATAGCATAATTCAGAAATTGAATTCTTATATAAACAATTGTAAAATAGTTGGAGTTATCCACTAAATATTAGTAGACAAAAAATTATTGTTAATTTATTCACGAACGTGCTTTATGTTAAAAAAAAATGTATAATTTGTTTTGTAATATTATATAACTTATAAGAAAATTTGAAATTTTGATTCCTATAATTTGGGTTAAGTTAAAATTTAAGTCTTTTGGTTTATAATTATAAACCATATGGTTTGATAAAAGTTTCATAATAAATAATCCCTATGGTAGGAATTATTTAAAAGGATTTAACAAATCATATAGACTATCAAAACATAGAAACTAAATTCTAAATTTTAAATCATAAGACTAACTTTTAACTTTCTCCAAATCATAGGACTAAACTTGGAATTTAACCCAATTGAATTTATAATACATTACATAATACATATTTTAATTAAAAAATTAAATTAAATTGGGTTTATAACATGACATACTATATTTTTAAATGTTTTAATCTTTGTTTATTATAATGCATTTTAAATTTTAAAATTCCAATTCACGGATACAAAGAAAATATATAAATGTTGTTCTCAAAATTTGTATTGTTTGAATCACAAAGTCTGAAAATGGTTTTTAAAAATAGAACATATATTCGTTAAACTCGGTGAATAAGAAAATATAATGCAGAAATCGGATTGTAAACCAAACAGATCCTAAATTTTCTACCAACAGATATGACGATAATTCTCCATCCATGTGTTAAAAAAATAATAATAAAATTTTAAAAAAATAAAAAAAATAAAAAACACCTCCATGTATCCATGGATAAATTAGTCACATTGTTTTTTTTATTATTATTATTGTCTTCCTAAAATCTAAAACTTTTGTAAATTTGAAAACAAAAATAGATTTTTGAGAAGGTCAGGTATGAAACAAAGAAATTGTGAGTTTCTTCTTATACTTTTAAAATATTTATTTTGGTCTTTACACTTCTACGTTTTGTTCATTTTGATCTTTATTTTTTTAACATGATTTGATAATGGTATGTGGTTCCTGATTTTTATTTTTATTTTTTTCTATTGGGTTTCTATTTTTAAAGACCAGAGGATAACTATTTTTAGGATGTTTTTTCCTATTTTACTAAGATGTACTATCAAATTATAATTTTATTATTATTAATTATAAATCAAATACAATTTTTCTATTTTTCAAATATTAACATTTATAAAATAATATAAATATTAAAGTAACTTGGGAATACCAAATTCGAATATAGCTCAATGAATAAGAACCAAATTATCATTACAAAATTGATGGTTTGATCCTCATCCTATAATTGTTGACCTAAAAAAAGTAGCCGACAAATAAAACTTCAAACATTAATAACGTTGAGAAAGATGTTAAAAGATAAATATGTACTTATGAATAAAGAATTTACACAAAAATATTGAACTAGTTGTAACTATATTCAGTCATGTTAAATTCACGATCTACTTAAAAGAACTCACATGAATATAAATTAACGTCACAGTGAGTATAGCTCAAGTGTCATACGAATGTTTTAGCAACCAAAAGATATATGTTTCAAATCCCTCTGCCTCCATAGTACTAAAGAAAGTGTATACATTAACAATTAAGAAACTAAAACATTTAATAATATAGATTGAGAGTTGAATTATTACACCACAAAAATAATATTTGTTCTTTTAAAAAAAAATCTATCAAAATTTTGGAAATAATTACTTTCAAAATCACCACAAATTCCTTCTCTTTAAGAGGTAATGAAACCACCTTTTAATCTATATTTAAAAAATTTTTCTTTCTTTGTTTCTTTTTTCCTCTGAACCAAAGAACATGCTTGAGGTTAGTTAAAGCTTATCCTTTATTCCATGATTTAGTGTCCTTTACCAAACCAAGAACAATATTCCCATCAAATGGTTGAAAGGAAAAAGGAACCTTTCAATCATCAAACCCACCAAAAGACATTCATATCTAATCTTCACATTTTTTTTTTTTCAAAATTTTGGAATTTAAATTAAATTTTCTCCACTCACTAGAAAATATAGAGATATAGATGATGAGTTAGAGTTGTGTTAATGAGTTTATTAGAGATTTATTTTTAAGAAAAAGTTTAGTAAGTTAAACTTTTAACTCTTAAAATGATGTTAAATTAGAAGTATATTCATGAACTTTGTCATATGTTTCAAAAATATCTCTCTTATTTCAAAAGTCGTAATATTGTCCTTGATTTTTCATAAATGTTTTAAAATTACATTTTAAATATAAATACTTTAAAATTTAAATATTTCAAAACTGCATTTTGAGTATAAATACTTTAGAAGTTTGAACGAAAATTAGGACAAAAAATTGTATGACGGTGACTTAAAATGAGAATTTGGATCGTCACATGTTCTAAGTTGTAACTGCTACACCGTTCTAGGATGTTCCACCCTTCTACCTAGAATATATTGGATAATTATCAAAAATTTTCAAGAAGCTTATTTATTATTAAGAAGTTTCTTGGAGACAATTTTGGGTTATTGGATCTTACATGTTGTCCAAGATCAATTCATGGCCATTTAATCTTTCACATCTCTCTAGGACAATTGGAGTCATTGGATCATTCACATCTATCAAGAACAATTTGGAGCCATTGGATTTGCTTGATGGCCAAGTTTCTTTTGGCTATAACTAGGTGAGGACTCATGGTTGCCAAACCATCCCAAAATCTCCAACAAATAGGTGAGATAAAATAGAGATAGTTTCTTCTTGTAAGAAAGCTTGGTATTCCTCTATAAGAAAGAAAGTTTGTAACTCCTATTTTCATATACTGGAATTCTTCTATCCTTGCCCGTGGTTTTTACCCTAATTTGTTTAGGGATTTTCCACGTAAAATCACTGTGTGTTATTATCTCCTTTCTTCTTCTTCATTATTATTATTCTCAATCTACTTTAGTTGTGATTTTACTCTATTCGATCACAATCCTCTTTCTCTATAAATGGCATCAGAGCCTGGTTTAATTTTGTGTGTTAATATCTACTTAATGTATGCTTTGTGGTTGCCACTAATAGGTGGATCCTCCAAAAATAAGTAAGATATTTTCACTTGAATAAAAGGCACAATTGAAGATTGGTAATATTTTATGATAGAAGTAATGGCAGCAAAGTTTGATATTGAGAAGTTCAACGAAACTAATTTATGGAAGTTGAAGATGAAGGCTTTCTTGAGAAAAGATAATTTCCTTGCAGTCATCGGTAAGAGGCCCGTGGAGATCACAAATGATAACAAATAGAACAAGTTGGACGGGAATGCTATGGCAAACATTCATCTAGCATTAGTTGATAATGTATTGTCAAGCATTGAGGAGAAAACCACAAAGGAGATTTGGCACCATCTCATAAAACTATATGAGGCCAAACCACTTCACAACAAGATTTTCCTTAAGACGAAGTTATATACTTTTGGGATGTCATAATCCATGTCAATGACAAAGCACATGAACCATCGAATACTTTAGTTTCTCAACTCACATCGTTGGGTTTATAAAATAGAGTCAAATGAACGTGTTGAACATCTACTTCAAAGTCTTCTTGATTCGTATGATCAACTTGTCACCAATCTGACAAATAATGTTCCCACCGACTATTTAAGCTTTGATGATATTGCAGCTGCTATCTTGGAAGAGGAAAATCGGCATAAGAACAAAGAAGATAATTTGGTAAGTTCATAGCAGGCAGAACCCTTGATCGTGACAAGAGGCAGATCAACATAATGTGGCTCAAGTGGGAGCAAAAATGAAGGAAGATCAAAATCACGAAGTAAAAAGAATATGAAATGCTACAGTTGTGGAAAGAAGAGACATCTGAAGAAAGAATGTTGAAATATAAACAAGAAATATTCTAATCCTCAAGGAAATGTAGCAAGCACCTTAAATGAAAGTGGTGCATTGTCTTGTCAAGCAGTGACAACTATGGAAGGCAGAAAAAGAATGGTTGTTATGGTTCTAGACTCATGAGCCACTTATCACATGACCTCTCGTCGAGAATGTTCCATCATTATGAACCTACCTCTGGAGGATCTGTGTTCAGCTGTAATGATCATGCCTTGAAGATTGTCAGTATTGGAACTATCAAATTGAAGTTCCATGATAATACAATTTGAATGATTCAACAAATGCAACATATAGAAGGCCTGAAAAAGAACTTGCTCTCATTAGGTCAACTTGATGACCTTGATTGCAAGTTTATAGTTGAGAAGGGAATCATGAAGTTGATTCAAGATGCATTAATACTTATGAAGGGAAGAAAGGTGGATGCGAACTTGTACATATTGAAGGGAGAAACTGTTGGGTTTTATGTCTAAAACTCGCAGTTTGTAAAATGATAAACATTTTCTATTATCAATATACTTGTTGTTGATCTCATAAATTGTATGAAAGTCTAAATCCAATAAACTAAAACCCATGACTATTATATGAGTACTTGAACTTTATGTGGAGACATAAGAGTGGATTGGGTTCGAGTAAATAGTCAAAATGATCTACGGTACATGAATGAGGTTGGGTACCTGATAACGGACAGAAATGCACGTTATCATAGTGCTAAGTTATTAAACAATGTTGGATTACGTTGATTAAAAATGATAAATTGCGTCCATTAAGCATAAGTTCTATAATATCGTGGTCGCATGCGTCAGCAAATTAGAACTATTGATTTTTGTATTTTTTTTTTTGTGCAGAATATGCATCAACGCAATGCAAAGAATGCAATCATAGGAATACATCAGTCGAGCGCAACTTCACCGCAAGACTTTGTATTGATCGTGCTCACAAACATCCACCCAAGAAGAATCACCGCAACATGGTGGACGCATCTGGATGAAAGGACAATTAAGATCGATGGGACAGAAAGCTGACGGCAGTCGGATCCAAATTAAGCTGACAGCCGATAACAGTCACAAAGTACATCCAGCTTTATCGGTGACAACTATCCAGCACATCAATCAGGAATTAAAGTTGTCCCATCTGTACAACCAGGAGAGAGAAGTCGCATTTCACCTTTGATGCTCTATAAATACCAAGTGCATTCTTCAGAGAAGGGGTTAAGCAGTCGATTACTTCATCACTTTACAAGTTCACACCTCTGTTCATAGTTTTCTTTTCCATTTCACGGCTAGACAAAAGTGGTGATGTCGAAGAGTCAATCCAAGGCGGCTCAAGAGAACCTTGGGGCGTAAGGGCAAAGAGAAGGTTGACTTTCACGAAAGCGAGAATATCTTTAGAGCACGAGTAGAACAGTGTAACACCTGGTGGCAAGAAATTGCTCCAGGCTCTTTACTATACTTGCATTGTTATTATGTGCTTCATCTTTTATTTATTCACTGGAAATTCTATTTCTACATCTGCTCACTCTTTTAATACACATGAGTAGCTGAACTAGTTGAATGGGTTGAGAAGTACTAAGCTAACATGATCTAGAAAGTTCATTACTTGCGATTATCTTGTTTTATGTTGTGCGAAACATCCCTTTAGAGTTGCTCGAGAGAGAATCTAAAGAAAGAACCTAATGTCTCGAGAGAGCTAGGTTAGAATCTGACTTGAAAGAACAAGATTAGGCTTGCATAAACAAGAAATAGGGACTTAGAGATAATCTCTGTTTGTCAACTTGCATCGAATCATGCATCCTAGGAATAGGAATGAAATTATGCGATCGCATATTTGTGTGAATGTCATGTTGTCATCGCATAAATAGAGATAGAAGTTTATGTGTAAACCCTGTAGACTTATCGCATATTTATCGCATGCGTTCTAGCCTTAGAAGCCATGGCATTCATGCCGAGATGTGGTTTACTATTGTATTCATGTTGCATGATCGCAAGGCATGAACGAAACCTAGGGACTATTAGCCGAAACTCTTTTCAACCCGTTCGCCGCATATTCATCTTATTTTCCGTTGCCAACTCTTTTCGAACTCTGCCACATTTATTATTATTTTCATTAACGCAATAATGACCCAACACTTATTTATTAAATCGGTTACCGCAAGTCTTCATAAAAATTTCTAAAGAAACTATTTTCATAAGTCTCTGTGTTCGACCCTGGACTTGCCAGGAAACTCAGAGGAATTTACACTTGGATTCCGCTGGAGAAACTTGAGTGCACAACGCTATCCATCAACACATATCATCCATATTTTCCACACTTCATAAATCCAAGCATCAAGTTTTTAGCGCCGTTATCGGGGACTTCGGCAAAATAGTTATTAACGGTAATTTTTATGAATTCTTTGCAGAACTTTCAATCTCTGGCGAACTACGACCTGAAGATTGAGAGAACATTTCGAAGGAGACTAAGGGACCGCCAACAGCAACCATAATTCGATAAAGAAGAGATGGTGGAGCAACCTAGGAATGAAGCACCAAACAACAACAATGTCATGGCAAATCCAATTATGTTGGCAAATGATCGCAATAGGCCCATTAGGAACTATGCATCGCCAAACTTCTATGATTTCTCTCCGAGAATCATGAGGCATGCCTTAGATGGAAGTATATTTGAAATGAAATCGGTGATGCTGTAGATGATTCAGGCTGTAGGTCAATTCAGAGGAAGGCGTGGCGAGGATCCGCACGCCCACCTTCGAAATTTTATTGAAATCTTCAATACTTTTTTATTCCTGAACATCTCTGCTGGGGAGGTTCGGCTAACGTTGTTTCCATTTTCTCTCTATGATCAGGCAAGAAAATTGGTTTATTTGCTCAAACCAGGAGAGATCACTTCTTGGGAACAGGTGGTGGAAAAGTTTATGAAGAAGTATTTCCCACCTACAGAGAATGCCAGAAGAAAAAAGCTTATTACTAATTTTGAACAAGATATGGACGAATCGCTCAGCAATGCTTGGGCGAGGTTTAAAAGGTTGGTCCGAGATTGTCCGCATAATGGGTTGCCAGACTGCCTTCAAATGAAAATTTTCTACCACGGTTTGAATCCTGCTTCGTAAACCGCTGCCAATGCGGCAGCAACTGGTGGTCTGCTTGACAAGACTTATGATGAGGCGAAGAATATCCTGGATCGCATCTCCAAGAATCATGAAGACTGGAGGGAGAGCGACTAGAGATTAAGACTCAAAGATTCGGATGCAAATAATGGTACTATTGTTTCATTACAAAATCAAATGGCTGCAATGATGAATTTGATTCAAGGAATGACGATCAGTAAGGCCGCAACACCCCGCAAGGTAGGAAAATCAACTATAAGTCAAAACACCGCAAGGTGTGCGACTTGCGGTGATGGGCATGCGATGGAGGATTGTCACAAAACCCACAGTCTATTTATTTGTGTAAAGAAACCCCTTTTCCAACACCTACAACCCCGGGGTGGAAAAATCACCCAAACTTTGCTTGGAAGAAATCAACAATAAAATTTTTCAATCTGTGGCAAAAAGAAGGGCCACAAGGATTCTTTTCAACGCAAAAACGGTCAAACAGAGCAACCAAGCAAGTAGTCACAATAACTACCACAATCTTCTTCCCTAGAGAGCCTATTGAAGCAATATATAGAGAAAAATGAGACGGTGCTTCAAAGTCAGGCTACGTTCATCCGCAACCTTGAATTGCAAATGGGCCAGATTGCAAATGAAGCTCTAAAGTAATACCGCAAGGGGCGCTCTGCCAAAGTTTCAACCGAGCTTCACGGCATACCAGGGGGTTCAAGTAAGGGAGAAATGTCAGGTTGTGACATTGCGCAGTGGAAAAGACTGTGGAGGGAGAAAAGAAGGAGCAGAAAAGATACAACCTCGATCGCAGCTGAACCTGAGATTGCGGCAACGCAAGAAAGAAAAAGAATAACAGTGAACCTGAGGTTGCATCAAACCTCAAAGTCAATGAAACAGGAACCGTGAAAGTCCAATTTACCACCTTTCCCTTAATGTAAAGAAGAAAGAAAATGAAAGAGGTACAGACCAAGCTTCATGTCTTATGCCTGAAAATATTACATGTAATCTATCTTTCAGTGAAGCGATTGAGGAATGCCTGCCTATGCCAAATTTTTGAAGGGCAATGGTTAACTTTCAAGAAAGAGGTGCTGAAATATATTGCTCAGGGCATTATCAAAGTTCCAAATCTATTATCCCCACTGAAGTATGAGCAATCCGGAGTTCACTATTCCTTGCTCATTAGGGGACTCATATTTGCAACCTGTGTGACGGGCCAGCAATAATTTGTGAAGCCGTTGTCAATCTTTCGACAACTTAAATGTGGGGCAACTTGTGCCCACATTCGTGACTTCTCCAACTGCGAATAATCTATGGTTCATCCAGAGAGGTAAGGTGAAGACGGTGCTGATCACAATTGATTAAAATTTATTTTTGCCAGGCTGACTTCATCATCCTGGATTATGAGGCCGATAAAAGAGTGCCCATCATTTGGGGCGACCTTTCCTATCAACAGGTCGTACTCAAATTGATGTGCACAAGGGCGAGATCACTTTGAGCATAAACGGACAGAAGCTCAAATTTAATATAATTCGTACCATGAAATTTCCTGATGAGGAAGACTTGCCAGATTCGGAAGATGACTTGAATTTGATTGAAGAAGAAAAGTCTGATGAAGAGTATAAAGAAAAGGATGTCGACGCATCCGTAGCTGCCTGCAATGCGATTGTAGCAAAAGCGAACAAGGAAGAAGGATCGATTGCAACACAAAAAGAAGAGTCGAAGGAAGAAAGAAAAATAATGTAACCTTCCCTCATTGAGCCACCAACCCTTGAACTAAAAACCCTACCAACACATCTGAAGTATGCATTTCTGGGGCAGAATGAGAAGTTGTCAGTAATAATTTCCTCTGCGCTCAACGTAGATCAAAAGAATGCGTTGATGAGCATTCTCAAAAAGCATGTGTGAGAAATTGGCTGGAGGCTCGCTGACATCAGAGGAATTAGCCCCGCGTATTGTATGCACCACATTCGTCTTGAGGACGACCATAAAGCAACCATTGAAAATCAACGCAGACTTAACCCTACGATGAAGGATGTCGTCAAAAAGGAGATTATCAAATGGGTGGATGCAGGCATTATCTATCACATTGCAGATAGCATATGGGTCAGCCCCGTGCAATGTGTGCCGAAGAAGGGTGGAATGACGGTAGTCCCCAATGAGAACAATGAAATAATACCGCAGAGGACCATCATTGGATGGCACATCTGTATGGACTACCGCAAATTGAATGTTGCCACAAAGAAAGATCACTTCCCACTACCATTCATCGATCAAATTCTTAACAGATTAGCGAGGAATGATTCTTACTATTTCTTGGATGGATACGCCGGGTACAACCAGATCATGATAGCTTCTGAAGACCAAGACAAGACCACATTCACCTACCCATATAGGACATTCGCTTTTTACCGCATGTAGTTCGGCCTTTGCAATGCGCCAAGTACGTTCCAAAGGTGCATGATGGCAATCTTTTCAGATTATCTCGAGGACTCAGTAGAAATATTTATGGATGACTTCTCCGTTTATGGGAACACTTATGAAGTCTGCCTGGCCAATTTGGAGAAAATTCTGAAAAGATGCGAAGAGACGAACCTGGTGCTCAACTGGGAAAAATGTCACTTCATGATGACAGAGGGTATCATAAGGTCTCCCGAGAAGGATTGGAGATAGACAAAGCAAAGATCGACACAATTGAAAAGCTTCCACCTCCAACCAACGTGAAGGCAGTGCAAAGCTTCTTCAGGCATGCTGGATTCTACAGACGATTCATTAAAGACTTTTCTAAGATAGCAAGATCATTGAGTGCGTTGCTAAAGGCAGACAGAAAGTTTGAATTTGACAACAATTGTCTCAACGCATTTCGAATTTTAAAGGATGCGCTGATTACCGCACCCGACTTAATTGCGCTAGATTGAACACTATCATTCGAAATCATGTGCGATGCAAGCGGGTATGCGATGGGAGCTTCATTAGTGCAAAAGAAGAAAACAATTTTGTACTCCATCGCATATGCGAGTAAAACTCTGAACCCTGCTCAACTTAATTATACCACCACCGAAAAAGAGCTCCTGGCTGTAGTTTTTGCGTTGGAAAAATTCCGGGCATACTGGTTGGGAACCAAGGTACTCATTCATACTGATCATTAGGCATCAAATATTTGATGACAAAGAGGAACGCAAAGCCGAGATTGATCAGATGGGTTCTCCTCCTTCAAGAATTTGATATCAAGATAATTGATCGAAAGGGGACAGAGAATCAAGTTACGGATCACTTGTCCAGACTGGACAATCCCAAGCTTGACCGCAATGAATTTGAAGTGAGTGTCGTGTTTTCGGATGAGTAGCTATTTTGCATAGAAGAACTACCATGGTATGCGGACATCGTTAATTATTTGGTCTGTGAACAATTTTCAGAAGATTACATCTACCATCAACGAAAGAAGCTCAAGAATGAATGCAGACACTACTATTGGGATGAGCCGAATCTGTATAAATGAGGTGCAGACCAAATAATTCGATTATGCGTACAAGACGCTGCTCAACAACGGATATTGTCACAGTGCCACGATTCACCTTATGGAGGGTACTTTGGAAGACAATGTATTGCAGCCAAAGTTTTACAAAATGGATTCTTCTAGCCTTCATTATTTAAGGATGCTGCTTACACAATGAAATGTGATTGGTATCAGCGTACTAGCCACATTTCATGGAAGAACGCAATGCCGATGAATACTATCTTGGAGCTGGAACTATTCAACGTATGGGGGATTGATTTCATGGGACCATTCCCTTCTTCTTTATTAGCCGTTGACGATGTCTCTAAAATGGTAGAGGCAGTTGCATGTGCCGCAAGTGGTGCGGCAGTAGTCTCCCAGTTCCTGAAGAAAAACATTTTCACGCGTTTTGGCACTCCCGGTGCCATCATAAGTGATGAAGGATCACACTTTGTCAACTACAATATAAAGGAACTACTGCGCAAGTACAATATCCTCCACAAAGTAACCACCGCATACCATCCATAAAAAAATGGCCAAGCGGAAGTGTCCAATCGGGAAATTAAATTGATACTTGAGAAGGTAGTCAAACCTTCGTAAAAGGATTGGGCAATGAAGCTTGATGACGCGCTATGGGCATATCGGACCACATTTAAAACACCTATAGGAATGTCCCCCTATGCATTGGTATTCGGCAAAGCGTGTCACTTGCCCTTGGAGCTGGAATATAAAGAATTGTGGGCGGTCAAAAAACTGAATTTCGATTTAAAGAAAGTAGAGGAAGCGCGAAAAATGCAATTGGTCGAGCTAGAAAAATGGAGGAACAACGCATATGAAAATGCGAAAATTTATAAGAAACGCACCAAGCGCTAGCATGATCAACGCATATACGGTAAAAACCTCCAAGTCAGATAGAAAGTCTTGCTTTTCAATTTATGTCTGCGACTCTTCCCGGGAAAGCTAAAGTCTCGTTAGTCCGGACCGTTCATAATTTGACAAGTACTTCTGCATGGCGCGATGGAATTATCAAATAACGACGGTACCAAGATATTCAAAGTCAATGGGCAGCGAGTAAAGGCATACCATGGAGAAGACTCGCATCGCCAAGTCGACTCCATGGAACTAAGAAACCTTGAATAAAGAAGGAAGTAGGTGGTCCCTACGTTATCAAATGATCGCAAATTCTTAGGGAAGCAAGTTTTGGAAAGTCTTCAACTCTTTTCTCCACTACTCAGAATCTTCACTATATTTTAGCTATCCACAAAAAGAAAAAAATATTGCATTAATGATTTTTCTTTTATTTAAAATAATTTGACCCTCTCTTTGTTTTTCTTACAACGATCGAGGTGCTAGATTGCGGCGATATTACGCGAAGAAGCATTCATCTTATTCCATCACCGTAACCCACAAAAGAAAGATCGCCGCAAGGATGGATGCGTCAATACAATGCGGGCGATAGCGCTAAATTTGGGGGTGTACTTTTCCTTATCTTTATTTCAAATTTTGCGCTATCACATTGCATTTCGCTTTTCGAAGTTTTATCACCGCATCCTTTTTTATTACCGCAATCATTTAACAAGTAGATAAATTTAGTAGTTTACCGCATTCTGTTTCTTTGCCAAGTAAGATTTCAATGATGAAAAATATGCTTCTATTTCTTTCGTATATATTAGAGTCAACTTAATCTTAAAATAGTCACCTCATAAAATATTTTTACAAGTTAGGGGTTTGCTAGTTCTTTCAAACTCTCTTTACAACGCATTCTAGAACATCGCATAACTTATTTTAATCTTTTGGCAATGGGGACATTGTCGCATTTTAAATTTGGGGGTGAGGTATTTATTTTTGAACTTGCTATTTTCAGTTCTATCAAAACAAAAAAAAACATTTTTTCAGAATAACAACTCCATTGTCAACGCAAAGGGAAAACCCATGTTGATAAGAGTTAAGTTGTGAAAGGCACTTACCTGTAGTTGGATGTCCGCATGACACACGTGGGGGCAAGCCAAAACAAAAGTAAATTACCAGGATCAACGCATAAATCAATGACCGCAACTCCAATGCCAAATCGGTATGAGTTTAGTCTAAGAAAGAGTGCATTGCTCGTAGTTGGATGTCCGCATGACACCCATAGAGGAAAGCCAAAACGAAGGTAAGGCACTCGGATTAGCGCAAGGTCAGAAATTAAAGTTTTCTCATCTGTACAACCAGGAGAGAGAAGCCGCCTTTCACCTTTGATACCCTATAAATACAAAGTGCATTCTTCAAAGAAGGGGTTAAGCAGTCGATTACTTCATAACTTTACAAATTCACACCTCTGTTCATAGTTTTCTTTTTCATTTCACGGCGGAGCTAGATAAGAGTGGTGACACCGGAGATCGTCCAAGGCGACTCGAGAGGGAACCTTGGGACATAAGGGCAGAGAGCGGGTTGACTCTCGTGAAAGCGAGAATATCTTTAGAGCACGAGTAGAACAATGTAACACCTAGTGGCAATAAATTACTCCAGGCTCTTTACTATACTTGCATTGTTATTCTGTACTTCATCTTTTATCTATTCAATGGAAGTTCTATTTCTATATCTGTTCACTCTCTTAATACGCATGAGTAGCTAAACTAGTTGAATGGGTTGAGAAGAACTAAGTTAACATGATCTACAAAGTTCATTACTTGTGATTGTCTTGTTTTATGCTGTGCGAAACATCCCTTTAGAGTTGCTTGAGAGAGAATCTAAAGAACGAACCTAATGTCTCGAGAGAGTTAGGTTAGAATCTAACTTGAAAGAGCAAGATTAGGCTTGCATAAACAAGAAATAGGGACTTAGAGATAAGCTCTGTTTGTCAACTTGCATCGCATGCATCCTAGGAATAGGAATGATATTATGCAGTCGCATATTTATGTGAATGTCATGTTGTCATCGCATAAATAGAGATAAAGGTTTATGTGTAAACCCTGTAGACTTATCGCATATTTATCGCATGCATTCTAGCCTTAGAAGCCGTGGCATTCCTGCCGAGAGGTGGTTTATTATTGTATGCATGTTGCATGATCGCATGGCATGAACGCAATCTAGGGAGTGTTAGCCGAAACCCTTCTCAACCCGTTCACCGCATATTCATCGTATTTCTCGTTGCCAACTCTTTTCGAACTCTGTAGCATTTATTATTATTTTCATTAATGCAACAACAACTCAACACTTATTTATTTAATCGGTTACCACAAGTTTTCATAAAAATCTCTAACGCAACTATTTTCACAAGTCCCTGTGTTCGACCCTGGACTTACCAGGAAACTCATAGGATTTACACTTAGATTTCACTGGAGAAACTTGAGTGCATAATGCTATCCATCAACACATATCATCCATATTTTCCACACTTCATAAATCCAAGCATCAGTACCTTATTCTGGTAACACCATTGGATGCGGCCTACTCTATAGTTGTTACAAAGAGTTGTAAAATGCTACATACGATGTGATCCTAATCCGTACATGTTATGACATGAGGAGTGGGGATGTCCTATGAAATGAGTTTGCATAAGATCCGGACCAAGAAATAAGTCACTCTTACTTTATAACATTGTTTACTGTTTAAGACTGACTATTTCACTTAGATGACCTAGGTAACTAGATCTTAATCCGGAGCTAACTATGAACTCCTGTTTATTCGGGATTGCCTTAGATTTGCATAGTTAAGGGTTGGCTCAACAGCGCCAGCTCAATAAGACTCCCATTTCAGGGGTAAGATCGGATAGATAGCTAGGGACATAGGGTGCAAGACGGAGTTGACACCTACCTGATTTAGGGATAGAAGAAAGGTTGTCTCTCAAGTATTGAATCTAGGTATTGAACAAGAGACCCTACCCTCTCACTAGGTTGAGAGAGTTTGGTTTGGTGATTGGATCACAAACCAGTTATTCATTAGAGGATCAGTAGGGACTTGAGGAATAAGATGTAATCTCGGGGGTAAAACAGATATTTGACCCAGCCGTTATTACGAACAACCTGTGAAGGGTCGACTTGCTGATTATGGTTAAATCATGTGGATATAATATATCTACAGTGAGGGGAGTGCAACTATGGGCTTTAGTGGAATGACCCATTAGTTAAATGAATGGAGATTAATCTGGTCCAATGAGTTTAGCCAATTAATCTCGGATCGTTGGAGCCATTATCTGTAGGTCCGCGAGGTCCCCCTACTAGCTCACGGACTAGCTCTAGAATAGTGTGATAAGTTAATTTGAAACATTCAAATTAGAATTAAGGGAATTTGTAATTATATGATATATAATTATGTTTAATTTTAGAATTAAACGGAATAGGAGAATTTATATATTTAAATATGATTTAAATATATAAAGATGGATATGTGTTAAAATTAATTTAATATTTCATATTAAATTAATTAAGTTTTATTTAATAATTAATTTATGAAATTAATTATTTTTTCTTTCTTAAAATCAAATAGATTTTTTAAATCAAAATTTGATTTTTAGATAAAATTGAAAAAGGAAAATAAAACAAAACACAAAATAGAAAAATGAGTTTTTCCATTATCCATCTTTGAAGTAGCTCACACGTGAAGCAACATTTTGGCTTTTTCTCCAAGCATGAGCTGCAACTCATGCAGCTCTTCTCTTTGCATGTTGATCTGCAATATAATGAGAAGATTGGAGTGAAAATCGGGCATGAAATCTATAGAATTTTGAGAGAAAAATCGATTTAAAGAAAGGTTCTTCAACAAAGGTTGTTGTAGTGAGTTTTTCTCCTTCGTCCCTTGATTGAACTTTGTTTTGAGTCCCACAACTCAATCTAGAGCACCAGGAGAATAGTGGGAAAGATCTTGAGGTAGTTTACAACAAGATATGGAGAAGATTGCAGCTGGAGAAGAAACTTTGAAGAAGTTCTACAAGAGGTATGTCTTGAAACCCATTTTTTTGTAGAAGCATGTTTTATATTATGCCAAAATTAGTGATTTTGAATGCTTAGATGATCCTTGTGCTTCCATTGCAGTTGATACAATCCTACAGAAAATTTGTAAAAAGGAGAAGTATCAGTTGCTTCAAGTAGTCCAAGTGAAAATATTTCGATGATGTGGCATCAAAAACTTGGGCACATATCTGAACAGGGATTAAAAGTTCTTGCAAAGAAGAATCTACTCACAGGACTCACTAAGGTATCTCTACCCTTCTATGAGCATTGTGTTACAAGTAAGCAACACAGATTAAAGTTCAACACATCAAATTCTTAAAGTAAAGTGATCCTAGAATTGATTTGTTCTGATGTATGGCAAGCACCAGTTACATCTCTACAAAGAGCAAGATACTTTGTGTCCTTTATAGATCATTACTCCAAAAGGTGTTGGGTGTATCCCATCAAGAAGAAGGAAGATGTGTGTTTAGTATTCAAACTATTCAAAGTGCAAATGAAACTTCAATATGGTAAGATGATTAAGTGTTTGTGGACGAATAATGGAGGAGAATAAACAAGCAACGAGTTTGCAAAATTCTGCAATAAAAAAGGCATCAAAAGGTAATTCACTACTCTTTATAGTCCCCAACAAAATAGAGTGGCAGAGCGGATGAACAGAATCTTGTTAGAGAGAACAAGAGCAATGTTGGGAGCTGTAGACTTAGAGAGAACTTTTTGGGCGAAAGCAGTCAATATCGTCTGTTACGTACTGAGTCATGCTCCATCAACTACAATTGAGATGAAGACACCAATGCAAATGTGGATTGGTAAGCCGGCTGATTATTCGAACCTCCATATATTTGGAAGTCCAGTGGACATGATGTATAATGCCCAAAAAACTACAAAGTTGGATCCAAAATCTAGGAAATGTTTATTCTTGAGGTATGTTGATGGTGTGAAGAGGTATCGCATGTAGGATCCCACTACCCACAAGGTTATCATCAGCAGGAATGTGATCTTTATGGAAGATAATAAACAAGTAGCAGATGATAACACTATAAACGAAAGCTTAAAGACTATGACAGTACATGTGGAGCAAGAATCTGTAGAGGACTCTTCCGAAGCTAAACTAGTGCACTAGATCCAAGAATCAATTGAGTCACAAGTACCAAAGATTCACCGATCTGGTCGAATACAATACTACCAGGTTGGCAATCTGAGTATATTATGGAGAGCAATTTTGCATATTATCTTCTATCTAGGGATGGAGAGCCATTAACTCTCAAATAGGTAATGGTAAGTTCAGATGCTGCTCAGTGGATGACAGCAATACAGGAACAAATAGAAGCTCTTCATAAGAACAAGACTTGGGAACTTATAATGCTACCATAAAGGAGAAAGCCCATTGGTAACAAGTGGGTGTATATGATCAAGCACAAAAATGATGACCAAGTGGAGCGGTATCATGCAAGATTGGTGGTAAAGGTATACGCTCAGAAGAAGGTATTGACTTCAATGAGATCTTTTCTCAAGTAGTTCAACTCACTACTGTTAGAGTAGTCTTGGCAATGTGTGCTACATTTAACTTACACATGGAGCAGTTAGATGTTAAAACTGTATTTCTCCATGGAGATCTCGAAGAAGAAATGTATATGCTCTAACCAAAAGATTTTGAAGTAAAAGGAAAAGAGAACTTGGTTTACAGGTTAAACAAATCTCTTTATGGTCTCAAGCAGGCGTCGATGTGTTGGTACAAGAGATTTGATTCCTTCATTGTAAGCCTTGGATACAATAGACTTAACGCAGACCATTGTGCATATTTCAAGAGGTTTGGAGAAAAAGACTTCATCATCTTGTTGTTGTATGTTGACAATATATTGATAGCAGGCCCCAACAAAGATCGTATTGAAAAACTAAAGGCTCAGTTGGCTAGGGAATTCGAAATGAAGGACTTGGGACAAGAAAACAAGATTCTTGGGATGCAAATTCACGAAGACGGAAATAATAGGAAGATTTTGCTATCACAAAAATTATCTGAAAGAGATCTTGCGACGCTTCAACATGCAAGATTGTAAGCCAATTTCTACCTCTCTTCTTGTTAATTTCAAGATATCCTCTAGTATGAGCCCTAGTAATGAAGCAGAGAGGATGGAGATGTCTCAAGTACCATATGCATTAGCAGTGGGATGTTTAATGTTTGCGATGATTTGTTCCAAACAGTGGGAGTTGTTAGTCGGTATATGGCGAATCCTGGTTGAGAGCATTTGGAATGTTGTTAAAAGGATCCTTAGATACATTAAAGGGTCCATAGATGTTGCTTTGCATTATAGAGGATCTGACTTTCCTGTTAGGGGATATGTTGACTCCAATTATGCAGATGATCTTGATAAAAGGAAATCCACCACCGAATTTGTGTTCACTCTTGCTAGCGAAGCTGTAAGCTAGGTTTCCAAATTGCAGTCAGTTGTGGCTACATCAACAACAGAAGCAGAATATGTTGCAGCTACACAAGCTAGTAAAGAAGCAGTATGGTTAAAAATGTTATTGGAGGAGCTCAGACATGAACATAAGAAAATTTCTCTGTTTTGTGATAGTCCAAGCGGCTTGTATCTTGCAAAGAATTCATCTTTCCATGCCAAGTCCAAACATATTTGACTATAGTACTTTGTTCGTGAAAAAAGTGGACAAAGGAACAGTGAATATGCATAAAATTCATATAAAAGAAAACATGGTAGATTACTTGACAAAGGCAGTCAATGCTGACAAGTTCAATTAGTGTCGATACTCGAATAGCCTAGCAGAAACATAAGCAACATGAAGATGGTAAGGTAGAAAGAATTGTGTGGAGATGTGATTGATTATCAATTAGATCTCCAAGTGAGAGATTGTTGGATAATTATCAAGATTTTTCAAGAAGCTTATTTATTATTAAGAAGTTTCTTGGAGATAATTTTGGGCCATTGGATCTTACACGTTGTCCAAGATCAATTCATAGCCATTTGATCTTTCACATCTCTCTAGGACAATTGGAATCATTGGATCATTCATATCTATCAAGAACAATTTGGAGTCATTGGATTTGCTTGATGACCAAATTTCTTTCGGCTATAAATAGGTGAGGACCCATGGTTGTCAAACCATCCCAAAATCTCTAACAAATGGATGAGATAAAATAGAGAGAGTGTCTTCTCGTAAGAGAGCTTAATATTCCTCTATAAGAAAGAAAGTTTGTAACTCCTATTTTCATATTATTATTCTCTCCTTTCTTCTTCATTATTATTATTCTCAATCTACTTTAGTTGTGATTTTACTCTATTCGATCACAATCGCTTTTCTCTCCAGAATTTTGAAAGATTACTACTCTAATAACAGTTTTTGAATGTTTATGAAATATGTCAAGTGTAACATTCTAACTTTTAAAAGAATCAAGGTATTTTTTAAACAAGTGATAAAGTAATTTTATAAAAATATTTCTCACTGCCAATTAGCTTTAGATAAATCTTTAAATAGTGAAAAGCATTTTGGTCAAATTAAAATAGTTTAAAAATATTTTGTTCATTTTTCGATAATTTAAATATATTTTAAAGATGTTTTGTTATAGAATTAAAAAAATATATCAGAACATACTTTGGACCTATTTGCAATGACTTATATTAAAAAATTAGTTATATTTAAAAATGAATTTTTAAGTGGTACAAATTTATTTTAGAACACTTGGAAAAATAATTTTAAACAAGTTTCATTGAATGAAAATAATAATTTTCATGTCATTGTGAAAGATTTCTAAGTACAACATCAAGTACACCCCAACTATAATTGGATGTTTCTCTTCCTATCAATACTACTACTCATTTCAATAAGTTTAAGTTTAGTCCAAAGAAAATAGGTTCTTTTGAGAATCAAGAATAATTTGACTTTGTCTAAAAACGTAGGGAGTTACACCTTTCATGTAACGCCTCGAGTTTAAGAGGAGGACATGAATGAACTGAGAGCACATCCGAATGAGGGGATCTTGAAACTATGAAAGTATGGTTAAGAAAGGTTTAAAAAAATTAAAAATTACTACCTATACCAATAAGGTGCACCTTTCTTTTCAGTCGCATAATTATAAGAACTTCAAAATTAAATGTGCTTAGCTTGGAGCAATCTTGTGTTGGATGACCTCCTCGAAATTTTTCTAGGATGCATATGAGTAAGGACAAAGCATATTGAAACGACCAATGTTAGTTTTTGGGGACTTTCACTTCTAGAAGCATTCGAGACAAGTAAGGATGACGTAGCCAGGTTGCAAGAAATGCATGCATGGATCATTAGGATCTAAATTTTGAATCCATTTTATACAAGCCATACATTAGAAGATAATTTTAAAATATCAAAATCAAGTTTCTTCGAAAATTTAAGAACTAAATGATATTCAAATGAAAATTAGACTTTAAAGTAGTCCAATCAATTTTAGGGGCTAAACTCAAATTCAAAATTTTCAAATTAATTTAAAACCTATGGAACAAATGATATTCAAAATTTTAAACACGTGGATGCTTTAGGTATTTTTTTAAGTTTTTCCTTTTATTAAAAATTAATTATAAATTAAAATAAATTAATTAATTTACGACTATTATTACATAAAGTCATAAAATGTTAGACATTGAAAAAACTTCCGAAAATCATAAGGTTGTTTTCTTTTTGGCCATGTTCTTGACCTTTTTGTTTTTTTAAAAAAAAAAAATCAAAATGTCGAGCAATAAAATTTCTAAAAGGCCAAGTAAATCATTTTCATTAATGCTTTTGTAAAAAGCTTTAACTTTTCCTATTTAATATAGTGTAAATGGGCACATATTTTGACTTTTGAGAGAGAATAAGAAGAGG
>NC_052360.1:35720747-35772798 GCF_009727055.1 Benincasa hispida | reverse complement strand
TAACTTTCTAAAATATGAAAAATCTTAGAAAAAGTTCCTAGAATTTTTTTTTTAAAAAAAAAAATTAATTATTTTATTTAATTGTTTTTAATCGTAGTCATGATGAAAAACTTTTTATAAATTTTCGAAAATACACAAATCTCTATTTTTCCTCTCAAAATTACTTCTAAATGACTTTTTTTCCCTCTCTTCCCCTAATTTTGTTTGCCTGTTGTGTCTTTAAATAAATAAATCATTTCAAAATTGCTTCACTTTTTTTAATGAAAAATAAAATGGGCCCTTTTGTCTTTAATCTTTTAATTTTTAATTACTTTAACTATTTGTTCTTACTTATTATCATTTGAGAAAAATAAAATAAAATAAACCAACAAAATAGTATATAATTTTAAAAAAAGAAGAAAAAAGAAGAAAAATACTTATGAATGGAAAGACCAAAACAGGACTTAGGGCTTTCTAATATTATTTTTCTTTTCTTTTATTAAATAATATACATATGAATTAATTATTTATGTTTAATTATTACTGCTAATCATAGTTATTGATTATTGGTGGTACTAAAAATTATTATAAATTTCCAAAAGTAGAAAAATCGTCTTTTTTTTTCCACCAAAAGCGTGTTTTTATTTATTTAAATTAAATTTACATATGAATTAATTATTTTTATTTAATGATTATTAATCATTTATCATAGATTGACTAATAAATTTTTGAAAAAATGAAAAATCACTATTTTTCCATCAAAAACGCATTTTTTTTTAATATTTATAAAGAAGTAGTGTATATATTTGGAAAGATAATGTTTTTGTGGCAATTGGGTAAGGTACAAGTGTTGATACATTTTCAAGTAGTACTTCAATATTCTTGTTTTAAGAATAAATAAAGTTGAAAAGAAAATATAAATCAGACAAAAACGTAGCTACAAATATATATCACATATTTATATTTATTGCATAAAGTAGAATATATTTCAAACCATTTTCATACCAATATAAATGAAAAATAAAAAATGAATGTCCGTTTGATAACTATTTGATTTTTTATTTTTAATTTTTAAAAATTAAGTCTACAAACACTCTTTTTACATCTAAATTTCTTGTTATGTGATATCTTTTGCTAATGATTTTAGAAATCAAGATAAATTTGGAAAACTAAAAAAAAAATAATTCTTAAAAGTTTGCTTTTGGAATTTAGAATTTGGTAAATAATTCAACTCATTTACTTAAAGAAGATGAAAAACATGGTAAGAAATTGAGAAATGCTCGTTTAATTTTAAAAAAATAATAAAAAAAAAATCAAAATGGTTACCCAACTTAGTTTTTTATTCTTAACTTTTGAAAATTAAGCCTAAAAATACCTATATCCACTTATTAATTCTTTTTTGTCTACGTTTTAGAGAATAATTTCAAAAAATGAAGCCAAAGTTTGAAAAAAAAATAACTTTTAAAATTTTATCTTATTTTATTTTATTTGTGTAGAAATAGACTAAGAATTCTAATGTTAGAAATATGAGAAATGGGTCAAAAATGAGGAAAAAATAAGAAAAGATAAATATAAGATAAAGTGGACTTGGTTCAAATAATTAAGTTCAAGCGTTAACTAATCATTGATCCAATCAAATCAAATCCTAAGTTAATTATATAGAATGAGGAAAAACTCATCTAATCCCATTCTAAGAGGAAAAAGTAAATTTCATCTCATTCTCCTCCTATAAATACATCATTATAACTCTAAAATAACTTGATATGAGATCTCAAACTTAAACTTCTTGTTCTTTTATCTATTCTATAATTTTTCATCTTGACTTTAACATTAGAGTCATTTTTTTTTTTATTTTACAAGTCCTCTCTTTCCCGAATTATAAATTTACTGTTGCAGTCACTTGAAAGATCATACGTGTTTTCCCGATTTCAAATTTTAACATCAAGAGTAAGAATCTATTATTTGTTATAGTGAAAATGGGAAAACGTATATTCTATGGTATGTACCAAGAGGAACGGAGATATGAGAAAATATGATTATAAAGTCTAGACAAGAGGAACCCAAGAGATGTGACAAAAGGAAAAAACATTGATAAAAAGACACATTTCTAAAGCTACGCGGCAGCTGGTTGTGTGTATATGTTGAGTTTTCATATGGTTAAATGACAAACGAGAGGGAATGAATTTATATATATTCCTTTCAAATTGATTTTTGTTTTCTAAAATTTTAATACTTATTTGTTTTTTTTATTTTGTCATTAATAATATAGACATGACACTCCATTTAAAAATAAATAATTGAATGAAGTGACAAATTTTAATTATCGGTTAGAAAATTACGAATGATCATTATAAAATTAGTATTAGAGTTGAATTAAATTATTAGATATAAGATGTCGTTGAGTTAGTAATGGTTTAAAGTTACACTACTGAAATTTAATTGTTATATATTGTTTGGAATTTATCCTTGTTAGATTATGTATATAGAAACAATATTAGCATTTTGTTTCCATTCAAAACTTAAAAGAATGTGGTCTAATTTAAAAATAAATAAATCAATAAAACTTTAGAGACTAAGTATAATAATCTTACAACTAAGAACATAAAATTTGATTTAGGAGTTAGGACAAGATTTACACTTTTTTTTTTCTTAAATGTTGGAATTTGATCCTAAGGGAATTTGGATGTGTGAGAAGATCCAAAGTTGAATAAATGGAATCAAATGACTTAAAATTGTAGAGGGAAAATGATAGGAAGATGAAAGGGAAAAAAGTCAAATAGATACAGGTATTTTTTTTGTTTAATACATCAAATGTAAGAGTGGAGAGTCGAAACTTTGACTTCTGAAAAAATGTCATATAGATTACTGTTGAGCTAAGCTCACTATGGCAAATAGAGGATATGTATCTCTCTACATAGGCCAAAAAATAGGAAAATTGTGGAAAATAGAAAGTCTAGGTTTTCATCTTGCAAAACTAAAACGCTTTTTGAAAGCTCATAAAAATAGTTTTTCTTGGTCCATCTTATCTTGGACAAGATCGACCACCAAGAATTAATTAAAAAATATACTTTTTTTAATTTATAGATTATTTCAGACCTTCTCAGTTCATCTCGTTTGATTACATACATTTGTAAAAAAAAAAAATGTAATCTTCAAATTCTATACGATTTTCAAATTTTCTCCAAAATCAATTATGTTTACTAATATTATATCAAAATATTACGTAATTTTTTAAATTTTTAGCATAATTTATCTTTTCACAATTTATGAATTTCCAAAATTCCAAATGCGTTTTCCAATTATCAAATTAGATTTTTCAAATTGATTCAACATTTTTAAATGTTGGGAAAAATCATTTTTTCAAAAAATTGGGTAAGATTTGGGATATATAAAATTTTGAAGGATCAAATATATTATTGGGTAAGATTTAAATGATGAAAATATTATTGATATTAGTTTCACAAGTGGAATATTTGTCATTCACAAGTAGAATATTTGTAGGCCTCAAGCTTATATCTTCTTACTTCAAAAAAAAAAAAAACAAAAAACAAAAAAAAAAAAAAAGAAAACAAGAACTTATATCTTCTTCTAAAAACTTTTTTAAAAAGTAAAATTATATTTATTTGGTCTCTAAAGTTAAAAAAAAAAAAAGTGACCATAAATTCCTAAACTTTAAATTTTGTGTCATTAGTTCTAAACTTTAAAAGGGTCTAATATAACATAAAACTTGCAATTGAGTGGCACAAAAATCCGTAATTTTTAATTATGTGTCAACATATTTTCAAAGGATGGCTCTACTAGATAACTAAAATCGAAAGTCGATTAAAATTGATCTTTTAAATACAAAGTTAAAATTTTTTAGATTTATAAGATATATTTTAGAGTTCAGACAACCTTTAGACATAAACTTGAAAGTTTAACGATTTGGGTTTAAAACAATATATGTTATTTTAACCCATTATCTTTTGTTCTACCTAAGTCTAAGGATTTGAATCCTTGCTTTGTACTTTCTTTAAAAATTTTAATTTTATCATTGTTTTGTGTAAATTTTATCGTTTTAGTTTTATCCACACGAGGTTTTTGGAGCAACGTGCTTTCCTCGAGTTGAACTTGTATTTATATTGATTTATGTGGTTGTGGTTCAATTTTTAGTACTTTATCATCTAATTCTCTCTGTTGAATGCATACGTTTGATTTAAGGAAGCAGAGCGTGTGGATGTTCTTGAAGTTGAAGGTTTTTAATAATGTTTTGTATCTTCAAAAGACATTATTTTTCCAGTGGGATTCGGTCTTCAGAAGTTTAGAGAGTCTTCTGATAGTTTTGATCTTCAATTCTTCAAAACTTAAGGCATTCAATCTTCAGAACTTGAGAGCTTCAATCTTCAAAGCTAGAGAGTTTCAATCTTCAAAGTTAGAGAGTTTAAAGAGCTTCAGTTTTTAGTTCTTCAAAAACATGAGCTTCAGTCTTCATAGCTTGAGAACTTCAATCTTTAAAGCTTGAGAGTTTTGGTCTTCAGATCTTTAGAACTTGGGAACTTTAATCTTTAGTACTTAAAATCTCGATCTTCAAAACTTGAGAGCTTTGGTCTTCAAATCTTGGGAGCTTCGATCTTTAGAGCTTAATCTTCAAATCTTGGGAGTTTCAGTCTTCAGATCTTGAGAGCCTTGGTCTTTAGAGCTTCAATCTTTAGTTCTTTCAATCTCCCTCTTAAAATGAAGTGTAAGAATACTATCTATAGAGTTTCTGTGGGCCTTAAGTGGGCTTGGGTTTGGTTGGGCCATGAACTTGACCCTTGGGCTCAACAAATTAGATTTTGGGTTGGATTGACTTTTAGGCTAAATTAAGTCTATTTCTTAGCTCAATTGAACCTGACCCAAATATTAATGTTTAATTGAACCAAACTAGTTTATTAAATCTAATGGGCATGACAAGGACACACAACAATATCAAGATCGGCCAACTTCTAACTTCAATTTAAATTTGGGACATGTGTCTGAAGGAACCATTGAAGATACTTGAGCAGAAACGGGATCGGCCCCAAATCCCAAATTTTACAGAAATCGTAATTTTATAGAAGAAACAGAAACGATATGCATTTAATCACAAAAACAGCATGCTAGAAAAACAATTAAGAAAAATAAATAAAAATAGTGAGATAAAAATTTACCCTTGAAGAACATTTTCTTCGCGTTTATCCTCCCTGCCAAATGGCCATGAACTCGAAATCTTGATTTAACCCAATTGATCATCACCGAAAGGAGTCCTATGTATTCTCTAAGTTGAGAATCTAGAAGTTTTGTAAGCTCTAGCTTTTTGAAAGAATAGGGGAATTGAGAGGAGTAAAGAGAATGGAAGGGTTAGGATTTTTCTTCAAAGAAAACTTCTCTATATCTTTTTTACAAGAACTCCAAAGAATAAGGTGATAACCAATTAAACTGTACCCCTCACTCTTGCATGTTGTAGAAAGAAAAAAAGGGGAAGGAGTTATTTTCAAAAATAAAAGTAATAAATAAAATTAATTTTAATAAAAACATTAATATATATTTATATGATAACAACTATATCATATAATATATAGTTTATATATTAAACTATATATTATATCAAATATAACATATAACCTGTAGTTTAATATTGTATCCAATACAACATAACTATAGTTTGATTCTCTCAACAGCGATATTTAATATAAATCTCATATATATTAAATTTAACTATATGAATCTAATTCACATAATTAATATTTGAATCATATTCAAATATTTATTTCCTCTCAAATAAACTTTATATTGTAATGTATCAAATACATTATAATAATTATATCATATATATCACATATAATTAATTCCCTCAATTAATTTCAACAATTCAAATTAATCCAAAATTGATTCTCATAAATCCCCGTTGAGTTACAGAGGGGATCTCATGGATCTATAGCTTGAAGCTCCAACAGTACTTGAATAATTAATTAAATTTTTTAATTAATTTACTCAACATCCATTAATTGTCGGGCACTCCACTAAAGATCAACAGCTGCACTCTTCGCACTACAGATATATTTCTATGTCGGTTGGATATAACCAATCAACAGTGCAATGACCCTTCACCAATTGCTCGTAAGTACAGTTGAGTCAAAATTACCATTTTGCACCCATAGTTACATCTAACTCCTTAAGTACCACTGGTCCCTCTAATGAACAACAAATCATAGTCCAACTATGACTAAACCTCTCTCGGGCCAGGAAAGGGTATGGCGCCACATTGTTCAAGCCCTGGAATCAGCTCTTAAGGGAGCAATTTATCTACTTCCCCCTATCTCGAGGAATGAGTGAATTCCATCTTGTGTAGTTGTGCTCCCAACTCCTCAATCAGACGAATCCCTAAAATGGTAGGCTTGTTGAGTGGGCGATTTGACCACTCTACCCATACAAATCAAAGGACCACTTTCATAGGCAGGAGTTCACAACCCACTCAGAATTTAGGTCATCCTGGTGAAATGTAAGTCTCTATTATGAACGACATTATTTCATTTGTAATACTTTACAACAATTGTAACATCCACCAGGATTAGACGTGTGTGTGCGTGCATGCGTGTGTGCGCGTGTGTGTGTGCGTGTGCGCGTGTGTATGTGTGCGTGTGTGTGCGCGAGTACGTGTATGTATGTGTGTGCGCATTCGTGTGTGTGTGCATGCGTGCGTGTCTGCGTGTGCGTGCGCCTGCTTGTGCCTGTGCATGTACGTGCGCATGCGCGTTAGTTCATGTGCATGCGCGTGTGCATGCCCGTATGTGTGTACGTGCGCGTGCATGTCCATGTGCGTGCATGTGTGTGTGCGTGTGTGCGTGTGCGCATGCGTGTATGCATGTGTACGTGTGGGCGCACGTGCGTGGGTGCGTGGGTGTGTGTGCGCGCGTGTGGGTGCATGTGTGTGCATGCGTGTGTGCATGTGCGTGTACGTGCAAGTTACGTGCGCATGCACGTGTGCATATGGGTGCGTGCGTGCGTGCGTGCGTGTATGCGTGTGCATGTCGGCATGCGTGTGGGTGCGTGTGTGGGTGCGTGTTTGTGTGCATGTGTGTGTGCACGTGTGCGTGTGTGGTGCGTGTGCATGCGTACATGCATGTGCGCATGTGCGTGGGTATGTGTGGGTGGCACTCGCGCGTGTGCATGGGTAGCGATTTCTCCATCTTCTGTCATTAATGAGACCAATTGCCTCCAAGAATCTTTGATGATTGTATTACACCAATGATTTCTTTGGAAGATTTAAATGATTTTATTATCAAGTACATTCTTATTACACCAATTTATTTTATTTTAATTATATTTTATTTCACCAAGTTATTGTACCTCCATTATCAACATTTTATTTTATATCTTTCAGTGGTTGTATTGTATTATCGACATATTCTTTAAACGTTTTCTTCATCTACTATCATTATCTATTTGTGATATAGAAAGAGGAGGAGAGAAGAAAAAGGAGAAGGAGGAAGAAGAAGAGGAGAAGAAGAAGATAGATAGATAGATAGATATCTATCTCTATGATAGCGAAGAAGAATAATATAGAATTTTATCCTGTTTGTCAATATATATCATTGTCTATCAGTGATAAAACACTGATAGAGCACTATCATTGTCTATCACTGATAAACACTGATAAACTTTTATCATTGTCTATCACTTTAAACACTGACAAACTTCTATCATTGTCTATCATTGATGGATATTGATAGAATTTTTATCAGTGTTTACCATTGATAGACATCCATAAATTCAAAATACAAAAGAAGGTCGGTCATAAATTGACAAAACAAAGTTCTAATAGAGTGTGTGTATATATATATATTACATTGTGTCTATCATTGATAGATAGTAATAAAAGTTTTATCAGTGTCTATCAATATAGATGTCTATCAGTATCTAACACTAATGATAGTGATAGAACATTGTCATTACCTATCACTGATAGATTTCTATCAGTGTCTATCATTGATAGACAGTGATAGAACAATATCAATAAAAAAATTTGTACAACTTTCATAGTTTGATGAACAAGAACACTATTTATCATCAAGAAGTTCTATCAACAAAAAATAGTATTGAACTAAATTATATGTGAAATTAGTATTGAATTGTAATTTAGAGTACCAGTTAAGAAATAATATTAAACAAAAATACTTCGAGAAGATTCATCATCTCGGTGGAATTAAAAGAAATGGATGGTGGAAAGTTTTATCCTTTTTCCACTCTTACTTCTTTCTCTCCAAATTACATGAATCAAAGTGGGGGCATCCAAAAAAAAATTCATCAAACCATTAATTGAAAAAAATAATAATAATAAAAACAAGCTTACTTTGAATTTATTATGGAGTCTGGCAGCCCACGTGTAAGAAGAATGAACACAACGAAAAAAGAAATGAAGAATCGCTGTTGGATAAGAAGAAGCATTGTAGTCTGAAGAAGAATATTGGAGACCATGGCTGTTGAATGTTGTTCGTTATGAAAATGTTGATTGTTTTATGTCGTGTTCGTGTAAAATTGATTAATTGAATTATCTAAGATGAATGTAAGTTTTTTTCCAACAAAATTTTCCGATGAGTCTAGGATTGAATACGGAAACTTGATATAACTTAATTAAGACTGGTTGAATGATTTTCACAATACTTCTTAATTATCATGCATCTAGACTAATTGCGAGGTAAAATAGGACTAAAGGATGAATTTTATGGGTGATTTGAGTCAAGTGGTGTGTGATGGTGATGATGTGTGGAATGATGATGGTGTTGGTGATGGAGATGCAAACTTAAATAAAGTAGCATGCGTTGAAAGGATGAAAATTAGTTGATAAGGCAGGGTTGAAAATGTTTACTAACATTCTCCTAAGCAAAGATGAAAATATCCATGGATATATTGATATATTCGTAAATTGGTTCGATATCGATATTAAATATCCATAGATATCTCCAACATCTTTTATACACACTCGTAAAACATAAAAATGTCTTCTATTTTATCTAATATGAATATGACTACTAATAACAATATCCATAGCTTAGTTTTGGAGTAAAAACAATTAAATGATTAATCCAAATAAATTTTATAAATTTCATGACTTACAGAAATATCCGTCGATATCGATATTTTATCGATATATCCATCGATATATCCGAAAATTGAAATCTCGATATCAATATCAACATCAATATTTTAATCCTTGCTCCTAAGTAAGGCATTCTTGTCATTAACTCATAAAATCAAGAATTCACTTCTTGGTGTTTTATGCTACATTTATCTTATCTCTAAGATGCATACTCAAGTTAATATTGGACAAAATGTTAACTTTATCTTTAAAGCTACTTCTTTCTTTGTTTAATGAGGTCTACAATCACTTACTCTCTCAAGCAGTTATTTATTTCTACTCAAATTGATTTTTCAAATGAATTTAAGTAATGGATTAAGCATATATTAAACAAGATAAATTTTAACTTATGCAAAACTTGTGAAAATGTCAATTTTAATCTTTTCAACCCATTAGAAATTTAGTTGCTCATGTGGAGAAAATTGGAAGCATAGAAAGATGAGAGATAATGGAAATCATATTTATATTAAGAAATATAAAGTTTCTCAATCTCAAGATCTTAATACAAACTGCAAAGAAAAAAATAAAGTAAATTAGGAAATGGAAGTGTCAAGCCGCCTATTGCAATCTCTTGTTCCCTTTGGCTTCGATGGTGGCTACTTCAAGGTGGTTACAATGGATGTTGATGGCTGCTTCAAGGTGGTTACAATGGAAGGTACATTGGCTCGACTTCCCAATAGGAAAGAATGGCTTGTTTGCGTTTGGCCTCGCCGTTTTCGAGTAATAATCTGACGCTAGCTAGCTAGCTCGAGTGTAAGGAGAGAGGTATTTGTCCCCTCTGGAGGCTTCGGTTTAAAATCTTTCTCAAATCTCGATGATTGTGGGATTACAGGTCGAAGTAAAAGCATCAGGGAGAGGGCCTATCACGACTTTTCTTCCCATAGGCGGTCCTGAGTGGATGATCTTCGGATTCCATAACAGAACGTCTAGCATTATGTCATTCCTACAAGCGATCCCCCATCTAGGGAAGATTAGTTTCTGGTGGAAAACAAAGCTATTGATCCAGTTGAGACAGGGCTCACACAAGTAAGTGAAGGACCCCTGTAGGGCCTTTTCTTTATATCCTTCCCAGTCTAATAAGAAATAAGATCAATCAGGCGGTGGTGCTCTCTCCTTTTGTAGAGAATAAGAATAAAATCTCACTCCAAATCCCTTAAAGAGAAGCTCGAGAGGTGGATGACAATGGCGGATTGAGGAAGAATTTTGGCACAACTTTGGCCAATGTCTTGGTAAAAGGTTCCATACTTCGATGAAGCTCTTTGGGCTATTTATAGGCGTCAAAAGGAAGGTTCTCAACTTTTTTTTAATGATTATCTGACACCTTTGTATTTAATTTTATGCCCTGCTACACCGAATCCTTGCATCATAGATTCATTGGCTCTATTGCGACTGGCTCAAATCAACTACAACTTGCACTTTGATTTGACGTCCACCGCTCATGCATTTTTCGTTTTCCTTTCTTCATGTTTCTTCTCAACGCATGGCTCTTCGTGTGTAAGATTGAAGTTGACCTGACCTCTTTATGCATACATCGCTGCAGCTTTTGTTTCTTTAGTTGATTTTTGCTTCTTTTTATAAAAATTTTGTGGTCAAAGATGTTAGATTTTATAATTTTTAGGATAGTGATCTTTGTAAACGCTTGAACATAAAGTTTATCTATTTACATAGTTTTCATTTCAAGTTAATGTATTTTCTTCTGAATTTTCCTAATTATTTTAAATAAAGATCCATACTAACTTGTAGTTCTACAAATTAACATTGAATCGTGAGATCAAACAATTGATTTCATGTCGCATGGGTCAAATAATTTTAGTGGGTCGATCGTGGTGGGTCAGATGCGGGTCGCGTGCGTGGGTATGCTGAATAAGGAGGCTTTTAGACCTTTTACTTCGAAGATTTTATCATTTTTTGTAATTTTCTTTGGACTTTGCTATATTTCTAAATATTTTGGTCATTTTTCTATATATAAAATTAGTCCATCTTAAAAACTCAATTGAGATGTTAACTTAAAACATTCACATATATTTCATAATTTTGTGCATGTAATCATTGTAATTGAGGTAGACAAAATATTTTTCTTTCACATAAACAACAAAAATTACAATGTACTTCACATTAGTGAAACTTATGAGCTAAATATGCACAAAATTAAAAAAGTAGGTCATCAAAGGGTATACGGCTTTTATGACTTCTTATCTCAAATTGTTTGTTAGGGTTTATTATGCATATATGTAGGTGTTGGGACTATCATCAAAGTCTCACATTGACTAGATAAGGGATTGAAAATGAGTATATAGGGAATAAAAACAAAATTTGTCTAGATTGCGTAAAAAAAATTCAATGAGTCAATTGAATTTAAACACTTTTTTATAAATGAATTTAAAAAAAATAGCCAGAATAAAATTACAATGTGTATGGTTACATTTTCTTAAAAGTGTTTTTATACACAAGTTTGTTTGGTTTCGATGTATGCTCAAAGTATTTTTATTAATGTTAAATTAATATGTAAAACTACTATTAAATACTATGAATTAATCATTTCAATTTTGTATTTAAGAACACTTTCATCAGCCAATATTTCAAGTATATAATCGGTTGAGTTGGTCGTTAAAGTTAGTTATATTAGAGACGATCGATTGAATTGGTCACCAAAGGAAATCGTCAAAGTTGGTAACCGAAGGTGATCGTCAAAGTTGGACGTCGGAGATGGTAGTCTCGCAAAGTTGAACGTTGAAAGTGGTCACTAGAGATTATTGTCATTGGAGTTTAGTCATCGAAAGTGGTCGTCTGAGCATATGTCATCGGAGTAAGGTAGCAATAGTTGTGTGACAATGTTTTGTTGCTAGAGTTGGGTATCGGAGGTGGGCACCAAGTTGCTTGCTAGAGTTAGTCATCGAAACATGTTTTGGGGAATTGATCGTCAATTGTGGTTATTGGAAACATCGGAGGAAGTGAGCAAGAAAGGGAAGATGGAGTTTCTCGAAAAATATGCAAACTTCAATAGTGAACACTATTAAAATTGGTGAAGTTAAGTTATTTAACACTGACTTGTGAAGTTGATGGGTCTAACATTGGGTTGGTTATTTTGACCGACTCAATTCAACTCAAGTTGGTGGGCCAAACACCCTCTAAAGGTTTATAATAATTTTGTAATTACTATTACTTCATTTAGATATCGTATATCAATGCATTTAAAATTACATTTATATGAAGGTTAAATTACAAGTTTAGTCCATAAGTTTAGTATCTAGTTTTTGAAATTTGTTACTAATTGATAAGTGTCATATTTACTAATTGAAAATTGTGGTTGATTCATGTGAAAATTGGGTATAAAATGCATCATTAAAGCTCTAAAAAGTCCTAAGTTAGTCAAAATAAGTTTATAACATTATTACAAGTCATTTGGGGGGATTTTATGATGTTTTGAATTGAATTAGGCTATTTTGAGATATTCTGACTAATATTGAAATGTTTTAGGAAAATCCAGAAAAAAAAATTACTTTGATGTGATCGCATCATGACCTAGTCTTGAAATTTAGAATTTTTAGAACAAATCGTGTTTTGCTGATATTTCGCTCCTAAGTCATTGTTTAACCCTGAAATCAATTAAAGATTTAGGGAGCATGAATTTTTGTCATTACCCAACCATATAGAGTCTATATTTGTTGAAAACATTTTAAAAAGGGGGGAGGGGGGGAATTCGAGTTTGACAAAAACTCACACACCTTCTTCAAGAAGGAAAGTTCCTCTAAAGATTAGGGTTTCTCTAGGTTATATTACCCCATGAGGATGTGGTGTAGAGTGAGATTTACCTTAAGAAAAGGTTGAATCAATCCTAGAGGGAATCTAGATATGTATGCTTTGATCGAGCACCCAACCCATTATTTTTCAAATTTCTCTTTACTTTCTTTTGTTGTAATTTTCATTTTTTGTAACTCATGGCATTTGATTTAATGAAGCACTCTTATTCCTCTTTTCCTATGAGCTAATTTTCATAAGGGATTCGGTCTTGTGGATACTCCAAAGGATAGCCTGGCTTAGTTAATGCAACTGCATCGAATTGCATCACTTTTACTCTCTATTTCTTTTGTTAAAACTTATGTTATCTGGTTAATTTGAAATAATCACTTAAATTAGTATACTAGTTGAGTCTTAATGTTGAAAAGGTCAGGATATAAAAAAAATCTCACAACAAAATATGGGACTAAGAACGCCTAGACATCGGACACCACGTGATCTCAAACATAAGGCACATCTAGATACAAGGGATTGCTTGAAACTATCTAAAAGATCTATTTAGCTATAGAAATATAGGACTAAGTACTTAGACTTCTAAAGGTACTTATAAAACAAGATCGAACAAGAATTAGTCTCGATTCATAGAATAAGTTGATGTAATTATGGTGCTGGCCGCATAGCTTTAGGCAGTAGATTAAAACTTGACTTGAATTATTTGTTTCTTATTATTGTTTATCTTTAATATTCACAACCAACCCCTAAAATCACTTATTTACTAATTTCCCTCTTGATTTATATTGCAAAACTTTGTATTAAAATAATTGAGTATTTTAATAGTCTCATAGGAAAATGATACTTGGAATACTTCTATATTATTACTAGGCGACAATGTATATTTGCACCTTCAAAATCTACTAAATTATCATTCATATGCATCCTGGTCATCAAGTTTTTTGACACCTTTTTTTTTTTTTTTGAACATTTTGATTCAATTTTTTTAGAAATTGCAATTAGATTACAATCATAATGTCTCTTTCTCATAACTCTAACTTTGGTTTGTTTTTCTTTTGAAGGTTGAGCTTAGTGCATAAGCAAAAGGGTCTATTGCTTTTGAATTAAATCCCAATTCAAAATGATCCATTTATGGAAGCACATGTCATTGCAATATTGAATACACAATTTGCATAATTGACCAACATGCTGAAAATTTTATATAAAAGAAACAGTATCTCCCCATTGCTCCTAGATACAATACTTTCGATACCTTTTCTTTTGAAGGTTGTGAAAATCATTTTTGTGAAAGATGTCCATATGTCTTTTGTTTATTGTAGAGAAATACATGTATTTGATAATTGTTCTTTGTTATGTTGGACAAGGTGGTCAAAGCTTGTTAATCCTTTTTCGAATGAGCATAAACAAAGATGGAGAGAGAATCCTAACTCCTCATGGGAAACTCAATTAGATGACGATAGTTTTAAATGATCAATGCCTAGAGTGCAACATGAATATGTCCATCAAGAGGCACAAGTTTCAACCAAAATTGAAGAACTCGTCAAGGAATATAAGGCAAACACGGGTGTTATGATTCAAAGCAGAGCAAATCTTCAAAGAAATATGAATTATTATTCTTCTTATGAACTTCTTGATACTTTATTTCCCTTATTTCAGAATTTAAGATAGGAGACAAAGTTTGAAATGATAAAATAATGAAGCTAAAAATAGGGTCAATGTGATCGAATTGCAGCTGCATCAGCCTCATGTAGCTAGTGCCCATCTGTGCATGTCACTACTGATTGTGGCTATGGTTGGAAAGGGTTTGTTGAATCCCTTTAACCAAATAAATTATGTGTATACTAAAACTTGTAGTATAAGTAGTACATATCGGTCCACAGAAAATATGGTTTCGATGTAACCGAACGAGGTTTGTTTTATATGCTTGTAAATTTAAAACTGCTTAAAAAGTAAATTGTAGGTTGTGATAAAAATGACTAAAAAGTGTGAAAATACTGTAACGATTAGCTCGAGCTTTCGAGGTATCCTCATTTACTCACTCGATCATCAAATTCATCTAAATTTTTCTTTTTATTTTTTGCTTAAGTTTAACCAACTCATTTGGTAATGTTAAATGAAAATTCTAAACGCCTAATTAGCCAACATGTATAGATGTAATGCATGTTAAACATATGGCTAACCATTAGAGGAATAAGCTAAGATGAATGATGCATAGGTAATGCCTCATTAATCACTCAATATGATTTTCACAATTTAAACAAACAATGCTTATCAAATGGGTGTTACACAATCTACAAGTTTTTTTTTTAGAATAGGTGATATTATTATACAACAACAAAAGGGATCCTACAGTCTGGGATCAAGGCATCAAAGCAATAAAGCACAAGCAAAAACAGGGCAACAAAACCAAAACAAAGCCAACAGGATAAAAACCCAAAGTGAAAGACAGAGAAAAGAACCCAAAACCCCACAAACTAGGGGCTACAACAAAACAAAGAATAACGTGAAGTTCAAAAAGGAAAACATCCGTAAACACACTAGATAAGACCAAGAAGGTCAACCCACCAGGAAGTAGCACGAGCACGAACTGTAGAGACTATAAGATGAACTAGAGCAGACACTGACCTTGGTCGACCTCCATGCAGCCGTTGATTACGCTCCTGCCAGATGTAGTATATGGAAGCACACCAGAAAACACGGAACAACTTACTACACAACCCTTTACCCACCCACTCGGCAAAACCAACTCAACTCTACATCCAAACCAATCACCCGATGCGTCTACCCAACTGACGCAACACACTAGACCACACCTCTCTCCAAAACCACACTCAAAAAATAAATGATCCCGCGACTCCACACCTCCTCCACACAGAAGACACCCCCCCCCCCTCTGGCAACACACCTCAACTCCTCAACCAATCCCCATACCTAAGTTGTCCCTCACTGCTAACCACGCACAAAAGGAGTGACGCGGAATACCAGCCCCGCCCTACAAAATACCAGCCCACGACACTCTAGGGAACGAGGAGATATACTCTCCCAAGCACTTGCGATAGAAAACCGACCACTAACATCCGGCACCCAACCCAATAATCCTCTCCCCTCACCTAGGCCCACTGCCTGGATAAAACCTCAGATCTCAAGTAGCTCCCAAGACACTGTTGGCCACTCCAACCTCCCTCACCATCCATGAACTCTGACAACCGTGCTTCCAAACTACTCCTTGCATCATAAACCACCGTAGACCCATACGATTCCAAAATCGTGCCCCCCTGCAGCCAAGGATCCCACCAAAACAAAACAAGACTGTCCATCGCCAATCATCAAGCGAACCAGATGTTTGAATCTATCTCTACTTCGCAAAATAGCCCTCAAGCACCAAGACCTCCCAACCTCACTACCGAACAGCTTACAAACGACTGCCTACGTAAAACATACGCCTCCACTCACGCCACCCAAAGTGACCCCGACTTAATTAAGATAAGCCAGAGTAGTTTCATAATAGCAGCTTGGTTCCAAGAGGCCACATGCTTCACACCCAACCCCCCCCAACGGCAAGCACACCTCATCTCACGCCACCCCGTCAACCAGCCCCGACTCACCACACTACCCTTCCATAAATAACTGCGTAACAGACGATTAACTTCATGAGTTACACACGCAGGCAACACGAAGATGCTATACCAAAAAACCTGAAAAGACTGTAAAACAGACCTAACAAGCTACAACCTCCCAGTAAAGGAGAGAGACCTCACTGCCTAGCTTCTAATACGAGCTATAATCCTCTGTATCAAAGGCGCACAATCCGCAACCCTTAACCGACCTGCCAATAAAGGTAAACCCAGATACCTAACAGGCAACAAACCAAGAGAGACACCCATATATGCAGCTAGTTCCTCCGCCTCCCCCGACTCCACACCCGGAACAAATATGGAACTCTTTCCAACATTTGCAACTAACCCAGACAGTTCTGCAAACTCTATCAATACCTGCCTCACAAACTCCAAAGAATCTCTCTCAGTTGCATAGAAAATCATCAAATCGTCTACAAAAACCATATTACTTAGGCCCAAACGCTCACATCGATCATGGAACCTAAACCACATAGGAGGATTATTTAACAACCTAGACAAGACCTCCATCACCATCACAAACAAAAAAGGAGACAGCGGGTCCCCCTGCCTCAACTCCTTCCTACCAAGAAAAATTCCTTCAAGGGAACCATTAATCATCACAGAGAACTTAGGTGAAGTAACACAAGCCCTCATCCAACTAACAAACTGAAGGGGCGTACCTATAGCCAACAACACACCAAATAGAAAATCCCAATTCACCGAATCGTAAGCCTTCTGAAGGTCTACCTTTAGCACACAACGCGGCTTCCCTCTACCCTCCTTATAGTTCCCCACGAGCTCCTGACACAATAAAATTTTATCGAAAATCGACCTACCCGAAACAAACGCAGACTGATTACCACTGATGAAATCAGGCAACCACAACCGCAATCTCTCAGCTAAGATCCTCGAGATACACTTATACATAACATTGCAACATGAAATAGGACGAAACTCCTTCATACGTTCAGCTCCCCGCCTCTTAAGGATGAGAGTAATAGCAGTAGAATTAACTCCACCAGGCAGGTAACATGTCTCAAAAAAAATCAGCACAACGTCATAGAAATCATCTCTAACCACACTCCAAGCAACTCTATAAAAATCCACAGAAAACCCATCAGGCCCAGGAGCCTTCCTAGACTTCATCGAAAATAAAGCCTTCTGAATCTACTCTCAACTCACTAGCCGACCAAGGGCCTCCACCCCCTCCTCGGGCCAACTAAACTGCACAATATCCCCAATTCGAGCAGTAAGATCCCTATACCTCACATTTTGAGCCCCTAAGCAACCTCGAAAGAAATCTATCGCCACCCCTACCACCCTGTCATGTTGGCGAGTCCCCCCAGCATCCACGACCTGTCTCTTATACACATCTAGATGTGTATAAGAGACAGCCTCTACATCCACGACCGTAAACAAGCCACTGCAGCTGCGACGAGAATGGACACAGCGATGGAAAAAAGCTGTGTTCATATCACCTAACTCCAGCCACCTGACTCTAGCCTTCTGCCGGAGCGACGCCTCCTCCAATCTCGCCACTGACCAGAACACTTCAGTGGCCCGAGCCGCCTCCGCACACACCGACTCTGAATCAAGATTTCTTTCTATCGCAGCCTGAGCAGTCTCCATAACCTGCCTAGCCGCCCGTACCTCATCAGCTAACACAGAGATACGCCTACCAAACGAAGCACAAAAAACCCGTTTCACTACCTTCAAATTACACACAAAACTAATCATAGGAGACACATCCTCAAACCTTCTCCACATGGACCTGATAGTATCAAGAAAACCCTCTGCCTCCGCCCAATGAGAAAAATAAAGAAACGTAGAGGGCGACCTGCTCCTCGTCCCCCCTGTAGAAACCAGAAGAGGGCTATGATCAGAAATCCCCCAATGACCAACTCTAACCTCCGAATATAGAAAAGATACCTTCCACGCCTCATTGGACAAGCATCTATCCAAATGGCGCAAAATACCATTCCCCTAAAGTTTACTAGTCTAGGTAAACCAGTTACCTGTCACACCCAACTCAACCAGATCCACCTCCAATAACACCCCATCAAACTCCTCCATCTCTCTCAAGATAGGGCAACCACCAAAATCCTCCGAGCTACTACGAATAGCATTAAAATCCCCCAAAACAATTCCAAGAAGCTGCCATGGGGCACACACATCAATCAACTGAGACCACAAGTTCCTCCTCTAACTCACGTGATTAGAAGCATGTACATCACCAATATGTACCCTAGCAATAGATACAATATCCACTAAGGTTCCATAAACGAATTGATTCCCACTGACATCAATGGAAAAATCATAGACATTCTTTCGCCACATCACCCAGATCCTCCCAACTCCTTGCACACTATAGCTATACACACAACTCCAAGCATCACCAAACCTACCCATCACCATACCAAAATTCTCACGTCGAACCCTCATCTCAAGCAAACAACAGAAAGTAACAGATGAGAAAGCTAGAAAGTCTGCCACTATCCTACATTTGATAGGGTCATTCAACCCCCTAACATTCCAGGAACAACAAATCATGAATCTTGTAATAGATCACACCTACCACTTCCCACTTGGCCTTTGCCCAAACTCCCGCACATCCCATCCATAACAAACAACGGATTAGGATCTGCCTGCACTAGTGCCAAAACCAACGAGTCTCCCCCCTTATCACACAAAACATCAAACTGATTATGATCATCAACATGTTTTACAAACCCTGTTATTCCAGGGGACCCATAAACTACTCTGCTCTTTAAGGACGTCGTACCCAGTGACCCACTACCACCCCTATGCCCTATGCCGACTAACCATAGTAAACTCTTCAGCCCTCCCTACGTCCTTAATCTCATCCACTGGGCTAGCTCCCCACGCACCCATACCCAAGTCCTGCCCCTTCCTCACACTCTCAATTCCCCCATTCTCCTCCAAACACCCCTCATTGACTGCCACTTCCACAAAGCCTAACCCGCGAAACCTCCTCACTGTATGACTTCTGCGCCCTCAAGCCTCCCAACTCCGACCCAGCACCACGCGGCCCACCCATCACAGCCCCCACACCTATCGATCCTTTCAACCCGAATTTCCTTCTTCAACCCAACACTCCCCATACCAGACCCTTCACCTTCCTCATGGCGATCGTCAGACAACACAAAATCCTTTACCTCCGAAGAACGAGCACCCACTCCCACATCGATCTCTAGTCTAAGCAGACGAAAAGGTTGACGAGCAACTTGTCCTCCATTCTTCTCCTTCAGTCTTAGAGGCAACCGCTTACGCACCATCATCACCAACTCTCACCGTGTTAAACCCACACCACAATAAGATCACCGTCTGCCAACCAACAGAACCCAGCCTCACCAGTCGACCACAAATCCACCAATCAACAGAACACCTCTACCAGTCGCAAATAAAAACAACAAGTCGCGAGCTTACCAGTCAGTCGAATGGATAAAATTTCTAATCTTGAAATCTAGTGATCAAATTAAAACAGAACTCAAGTGTCAATGGTGAAATTATCATTTTGAAACTTATATAGACTAAATTGAAACCAAATTCAAAATTTAAGAACTAAATGTGTAATATTTTGAAACCTACGGACTAGATAAAAAGTAGACCCAAAATCTAGAAGCCAAAAAGGTAATATTCCCTAATATCTAAAATAACTGTTAATCTTTAACATTTTTAAATACTTAAAAAACCTATTAGATGCAAATTTAATATTTTAGATACAAAAATCGAGGATTCATGGACCTGTTAGACTTTATAAAAACAAAAACTAAAAACTAAAAATTTTATGAGCTAAACTTCTAACCTTATACAAATGCGTGCTCCTAATATGAAATTCTAGATCTAGACTGTAAGTAGGCCCTTCTTGAAATTGGAGGTCGAGGTTCTATATCCTGTCCCCAGTTATTGTACTAAACATTTTCTAGATTTTGTCGTATTTAGGTTACTTGTCAATTACTTTGATGAACTAATACTAAAATATATAAAACTGTCTTATTGAAAGATTAAAATGGTTTTCATACTTCTTTCAATAATGCTTCAGATTTAAAAATATACCTTGTATTCATAAAATAACTGAATTTAATTTCTCAGTACTAATGAAAAACTCAAATCATATTTTAAAAAATTAACTAGCTTAATCATTTCAAATTAGTGAAAAACACACAGATAAAATCTTGAAACATATAACATCAAACAGAAAATTCAGAGATTCTTAGAGGACTTCGAATTGGAGAGCTGGGAGGAAAATAAGAGGGATGAGAATAATTAAGAGAAAAAGAAAAAAAATTGGAATGAGAATTTAATATTGAAAAGACCTTCCACCATGCAACAAAGTATGTGCAATAATTAGGTAAATGACTTCAAAAATTATATTCCTTTTAGTAGTTTTAATCTTGGGTTTATCTTTTCATAAAGAAGAATGGAATGAGGAGGAAAAGAATATAAGAGAAAAAAAAAATGGCAAAGGTGATGATAATGGAGAATGAAAAACAACATAATATTCTTAGTGCTAGTAGTACCAAATTTATAAAACCAATTAGATAATTAAGGAATATGCAACTTTTATGTTTTTTCTTTTTCCTGTTTGATAGTTTTAGTTTATATTTTATTAATCATAGAAGGTTTATGAATATATTGTTGGGCTATGCTCCATTTTTTAAATGTTAGTTCTTGAGAATGAATGGTATCAATCATAGATGTTGTTCTCCATCGGTTTAATAATCATTTTATCACAATATCGGTAATTTGAAAATTAAGTCTATAGACACTATTCTATTTTCATATTTTTTTCCTTAGTCCAAATTTTGAGAACTAAAATAATTAGCTTTCAAAAAGTTGTTTTATTCTTTTAAAAAAGATGTAAATCATGGTAAGAGATGTGGATGATATAGGCTTAATTTTAAAAAACAAAAAACTACTAAGCCTGAAGTATTTATGTTTTTTTTTAACTTCTTATATTAAATTAATATAAAAGAATATTAGATGTGTTGGAGAGAATTTGTTGTTGAAATTAAACAAATTAATTTATTCATCTCATCATAAAATTATATATATAGTAGTTTTAGTGTAACATACCGAATTTCAAGAAAAATTAAATTAGTTATCTAAAAGTATTGAGGTTTAATTTCCTTTTCATTTTTAGAAATTGAAATTAAATTGTAATAATTAAAAAAAAATTATTAGTTAAATTGAATTTAATTGATTAGATATTTAAACTAATTATCTTAAAAATATTGAATTTTGCCTCCCTTTGATTTTGAATTTTGTAGCTAACTTAAAACAATTAAGAAGATAATTAATTTTATGTGATTTTAAATTGATTTAAATATTTGAAAGAATTTAATTTGTATCAAATTGATGGATTTTATGTCATTTAATTTTAGTTTTTGAAGTTTTATTTATTAATTTAATAAAATCTTTGAAAATTTTCGAGATATTGTGATAAAATATTTTATTTATCTTTTTTAAATTTAAAAAAAAATAAAAGAATTTGGATTTTTCGTGAAAAGAGATAGAAAATGAGAAAGCAGTTTGATTTTTCAACATTCCACCGGTTCTTTTTTTCAACAATACCCACCACTTGTCTATGGTTGCCACCACCGGTTCTTTTTTTTTTTAAGATTTGGGGTCTTTGTTGAGAATTTTTGGATTGTCAACTTAACTTTTATTTTAATTTTTGGAGGTTGGATTAAAAAGTCTAAAGTCACTGTCCATTAAAGTTAGGTTGATTTTGGTGATATAGTTATTGGATTGAAACCACATTTGAGCTCATATTGGCTAAAACTTGAAGTGTCTTTCTATGGGTGCCACTCGGCTTAATAGCATTGACTAACTGGATTGGATTATTTTGTCGTAAAATATAACACAGAAATTATATAAAATTGATGCATACTAATTTATAGGGTTCCTAATGTCTATAATTGATTCATGGTCCTGTGTCCTTCGAGCTATGATGGGTATTGGTGGACCTTATACTCATTTTTACTTCCAATATGTTTTTAAGAGAATGACAAGAACATTTTAACAAGTGACAGAAGAGAAATCAATTTTACCAGTAATGTTTTTTTTATTTGAATGTTTTGAAGCGAGAGACAATAAATTTGAATATTTTGAATATTTTCTTTTTTAATATTATTTTTAGGAGATCTCGAATAAAAATTAGATTTATTTATCATTTACTTATTTTGTAGTTTATTTTAGAAAAATCCTTATTGTTTTAATGATTTTTTTTGTCAAAATATATGGATTTTAAGTATATACTTAGTTGTAACGACCTTTTTGGCCTTCGGTGAGGAACAAAGTAGCTCAATTGAAAGGAGAGGGACAAAACTTTCTATCGCTTGCGCTTACTTTTCACTCGTAGGTCGGATACACTTAGCATGTTCACCTTTCAACTCAAAAATAGTTTAGCACAATTGATGGTTAAATTTGAACACATGGAAAACACAACAAATTCCAAATAATATAATCTTTACTATGGCCAAATGATCACAAATCACCATCTATCAACAAAATTAGTATATACGATTAAATGATAAATTTTGGCATTACATTCAAAAAGTCACTAAGAAAAAATCTCGACGGTTTTTTATGTTTTAATTCAAATAAATATGTTAAAATCACATTTTAACAAGAATTTCACGTTAACTAGTATCCAAAAAGATTTAATTAATATTTATTATAGGTTAAAAAGAAGATATATTTTATAAATTTATCTATTTCTCACCTAAATCAAAATTTATATATTTATAACAAACAATACTCTAATCTCATACAAAGCTAATCATTTCGATATCCCAAATTTTTAGGGATTGTTGTAGTTGTGATAAAATTTCTAATTCATTTGATGTGCTCCCACTTACTTTCCATATCCCAAACTTTTAGGGATCGTATACGTAAATAACATTTGTATCTTGCGGATGATGGGCAAAGGTCAAACTGTGGAGTAGTACAATGACAAATTAGATAAATTTGTTGTATATATCAGTTTTTATACATCTATATATTAGTCCTCTGTGCACAAATTTATGCTTGTTTATGTATAAACAGCCGACGCCTGAAGAACCCTGTGCACAAATGCAGATTGTCCAGTCAATTATATCAGTGGTTTTCATTGAGCATTTCACTTGCACTATCATCAATTATTTCTTTATTGAAATGCTCAATGAAAACCAACACTTGAAAGGAATATCAACTAATTTGGGTTCTTCTAAATAAATGAAGCTTATTTTCTTTCCCTCTAATGTTGGTATATTATTAAATTTAGGTAAGGGTTGCTCTATGTAAGTCCAACAAAGGATCAACTTTCCCTCTAATGTTGATATGTAAGCTTTACTTTCTCAAGAACTTCACGTTAACATAAGAAAACGCTGGCCAATAAAAAACGTTGACTGCATCTATAGGATTATTTGTAGATGAATTGCTCTTCCCAGGAAAAAAAACATTAAATCCCAATTGGTTATATTTACATAGCACTCTTCTGAAAGAATGAATCAATTGGGTATATTCAATAAAGAATTCAATTGGGTACCTCTTTCAAAACCAACTTCCGGCCTATTTGATTTATCCCTTCGACAAATCATTCGAATTTTAAGTTCAAACAAGTTTAAAACTGTAGATATTTTGTTGCAAGATGAACCCCAACATGATCAGTCCCCTAAATTAATGGCAAACACAAAGGAAAAAATAAATGTATAAAGGTCAAAAAGAATTTGTTATTTGAAAATGAAAAAACCGATATGGAAAATGTGAATATGCCGGAAGATGGATCAGATAAAAAAAAGTGTTGCAAAACACCAGCAAAGTATAATCAGCGTCGATCGTTTGGGGAAAGTATCATCACTTCCATCTTCAGAGCAAACATGCAACTAAGATCACTTAAATCAATTACATTTGAGAAATTCAGATTTAAAGTAGCTAAAACAAGCAAATGTCATGTCGAGTATTCAAATAACGAAAATTCAACTAAATCAAGTCGAAGAAGATGGATCAGACAGAATGTGATAAAAACACCAGCATAGTATAATCAGCGTCGATCATTTGGGGAAAGTATCATCACATCCAACTTCATTACAACCCAATACAAACAAACATATTAACTTAACTCAATAATCAGTAAGATCAGCTATAAATCAATTGAATCAAGGTAAAGGAAGACGGATCAGACAGGAGTGTGATAAAACACACCAGCATAGTATAATCAGCGTCGATCATTTGGGGAAAGTGTCATCACTTCCATCTTCAATTGGTAATCATACATTTCACAAAATGTAAAAGATATCAATTTTAAAGCTACAGAAAGCAGTAGTGGAACCGAATTTGTCCGAAACTGCAATTCAGCGGCCAGCTTCGTAAGGAAGCGAAGCTATGAAAGCCTCTGCGTTTCACAGAATCGGAACAGATATCGCGTCGGCTCATACGAAGCATCCGATTGAGAAACGATGCTCGTAATCAGTATTCGACGCAATTAAAACCACTACGAAGAAGAGGAAAAAAGGTTTACCTGTTATGGAACAAAACCCTAACATCATAGAGTGGAGATGATTGTATGGCCGAAGGAAGAAGACGATTGTTGGTGAAGATGATGAAGGGTAAAGTAAGTTATATATAGAAGCAGAGAGACAAGAATGTCCGCCTTCAAAACCCTAAAATCGCATTTTAGGGTTTAGAGATCTATGGTTTTATCTCATGCCAAGTGTACGGCTCTGATATTTTCTTGTTTTTTAAACGATTTATTCGCGATTTTAAATATCCTTTTTCACCCTTGTTTTTCTATCTCTTTCTCACTCTTTGTTTTTTTCTTTTAAATATCTTACAAATTTATTGCTCGAAGTTTTAGATTTTTCTTTTTTCCTTTTTATTTATCTCTAACCGTCGTAAATTGCTTTAAGTTCATGTCAATTATTATTAAACTAATTCATTTTAGCATTTCTTTATTTTTTTCTTTTCCCCTTTCCGTCATTTCATAAAAAGTTGAATTTTTTTATTTTATGTATTATTGGGAACGTTAAAATTGAATAATCAATTCTTAAAGTTTCATTTTTATATTTCTGGGCCCCTAACATATTAAAGGATTTAAAAATATATATTTATTTATTAAATATAAAATTGAATATAGAAAAATAGATACTTTACTCTGAACCTAACTTGTTATATCATATTTAGTAATAAACCTTCAATTTCATTCATTTAAAACTTTAACTTGTGTATAAATTTATACATTTAGTTAAACTTCTATTTCTATCTCTATTAGAATAGTTTCTCACACGTGTCCAAAGGTACACATTCTTCTATCATTCATGTGTAATTATTTGTTATGTTTTAAAATAATAACGTTGGTGAAGAAAATTATAGTAGACTAGTTCAAGTGTTTTCTACTTCATGGCAAGACTTTTTTCACTTCTTATCTTCTATGATTATACAACTTTTTTTCATTTCATTAAATGAAGAGTGTTTCAATTTCAAGACAGAAGTCTAGTCAATCCATTGACTTTTGGTGGGAACTAGTATAGTACTTCAATTCTTAAATGGTTCGTTAATATTGGTTTGTTGTTATTTTTATTTCTCGTCAACCTCAACTTTGATTTGTTCTCCATCAACCGCACGTGGGCATGAGTACACAAAATCACCATCACAAGAATCTTTCTCTTGTGACGAAAAACAATAAACGAATAGAACAAAGGTAGAAACAAGAGAGAAATATTGCACGGAGAATCAAGTGCTTCAATCGAGTTATATATTTATTAAAGTGGATATATGTGACTTTCCAAATTTTTATGTAATTTAAATTCAATAATTTTGAATGTTTGAGAATTATTTTAAATTTTGGAGGTTGAATTGAATTATTGTGAAAGGATAATTCAATTTCTATTTTTTTTTTCTTTTTATCCGTGAAGAATTTTGTAATTTAAGTTTTATATTAAGGAGACTTTGAAATTACTTCAATTTTAATTTAATTTGAAAAATTGAATTAAAATTGAGGTTTTTGGTGATATTTAAATCTATTTTCCAAAAATTATTTGGAATTTAAAATCCAAAAAAGATTTGGATTTTTAAAATTTGGAAAAGGAGAAGGAAAGGAGTTCTTGTGTGTGTGTATATATATAAGTTGGAATTAAGTTAAAGGTCATTAGAAAAAAGGAATTATTCAGTTTTCTCCCTTTTCAGCTTGTCGCAAGCGAGACCTTCCCCCTCCCGTCATTTCTTCTTGCACAAGGGAAATACTAGCCACTAGCCGCCAGTCGCTGAGGAGCTAACCGTCGCCACCGTTCGCACCAGTTCGATAACCATTCTAGAGCCATGGTTTTCGTCACTCGCGTGGGCTCGTCCAGTCACGTAGGTCCACTGCTCGTCTCTCCCTCTTTCCTTCAGACATGTCAACGACAGATCTAGCAAGCCTAGTTGCCATAGGTCTTCAACCACCATCTGTTCAGAGTCCATTCACGTTGTTCGCTAGTCTCCAGTCGTCGTTCGCTAGTCTCCAGTAGCATGTTCTTCATTCTCTCAGTCGTCCGTTTGCGTCGTCGGATCGTCGAATTTCATCTCTGTCGCTGCCAGTCATGCTGTTGGTCGTTTTGCCACCAGTCTCCATCGTTTGTCTTTGGTTGGGTTAGTTGTGGTCATTGGAAGGGTATTTTAGAGGTATCTTGTATACCCAATAACGTTTGGTTCCAATTGTTAACACCCATTGAATTTTAAATTTCAGATTGGAAGATGTGGGCATTGTGAATCACTGTCCGACAAGAGTTGTGAACAATTGGTGAGTTTAGTATGGGTTCTTGTTAAATTTTGTAATATCCATTTTGTTTGGCATGGATTTGATTATTGGTTGGGTTTTAAATTTGGGTTGAGACCCCTCAATTTGGCTTATATCTACATTGAATTTAGTATTAGAATCTCAAGTGTAGTTTCGGTTTGAGCAAACACTTCGGATAAGTGTTTTGGATGTATTGGTGTGGATTTGTGATTTGGGTTATATTCTTAGTTAAATTTTGGTTTTTACTATAGGCTCAATTCAAGATTCTTTTAGGCAATAAAGAGAATAAATTTGTTTAATTGGTCTTACATTATGATGTAAGTAATCTTACTATTGAAACTGTCTTTGTGTCAGACAATATATTTAAGTGTGATTTTGAGGATTCTAAGACTATTTGCATCGAGATGCATAAGGAAAAATAAGTTGATCGTAATTGTGTTTTGAAGCATGTTATGAGTGCAAGCATGAACTAAATTATTTTGTTTATATGATTTGTTCGATGAACATTGAGCATGATGATATGTATATGCATGTTGTAGGACTATGTTTTATGATGTATGTTATATTTATGATAGTGATAGTTACTCCTACCCGTAATTAGATACCCAACAGAGGAGGTGATCAACTTTGACACTTCACCAGAGGTTTGTGTTTCCTTTAGGATTCACCAGAAGCAGTGATCTCTTTCGAGATTTTACCAAAAGTTTATGTTTTCTTCGGGATTCACCAGAAGTTTGTGCCAACATCTCACCTACGGTAGGGCGAGTTCATTATCCACTAGTTAGTCATCCCATTAAAAGTAGAGGTTTATACACATTGCACTAGAGAATGACATCTAGAGGACATAGATGCTTAGCCTGACCTCGATAATGGGGTTACTTACTGAGTATTTTATACTAATTATTTCTCGTGTTTATTTTTCAAGTAAATGTAAAAACACGTCGTCGAGTGACAAGCGGAATCGATGATCAAGCCACTGTGACCAGTCATATACTTCTGCTCATGTTTTCAGGATTTTATGCTTTAAAATTGCTAGTCTTGATGTTTGAACTCAAAGTTTTAGTATTTGCACTTTTAAACCTTTTAAGAGAATTTTCTAGTTTTTTTTTTTTTTTATTGTTTGAAGGGTATCTTGTTAAATGAATTTGAGTTATTTAGTTTTAAATGAAGTTAATTATTTTATGCTATTTATTTAGTTTTACTAAGACATGAAAGGATATCATTTTTAATTGTATGCATGCACGTCCATTGTAAAGGCCTAATTTAAGTCCTAGGAAGTCGGGTCGTTACATTTGGTATTAGAGCCCATGTTTTAGGTTCTAAAGAATGACTTACTATGTAAGTCTAGTTAGTCCCCGTGGTCCAGTAACGGATTCTTCGTCATCGCCAGGTATGCCTTACAAGCAAAATTTTTCAATATGTGATGCATGAGATTTAGTTTGATTATTAGTCTTGGTAGACATGTTTCATGATAAGGGATCCAGTAAGAGCTGATCTTTGGGTACATGTCAGGTCATGGCACCTAAACTCAGGGTAAAGAGGAAGGTTAGGGGAGGGGTTCAGGACCCACAAGTATAGGATCCACAAGTCCAAGACCCTTCCGCATCTAAAATAAAGAAGGATGGAGCCAGTGGAAGTCAGAGTGTTCTAGTAGCTCCAAACCCACCTGGGGCTCAAGTTGATGAGGAGGCGAAGCAGCACGAATTAAAGAAGTTGTTTCTTCATCCTTGAAGGAAAGGATATAGGAATTGATCTGCAGCGTAGTGGTGGAGTAAACAGCTCAAAATCAGACTTATTAGGAATCGATATAATCGGTATAGGTGCAACCGACCCAATCATAGTATCAAAATGTGCAGAACTTATCCCTTGAAGCTGAACACTTGAGGGATTTCATGAAATTCGATCTTCTTACCTTCGATGTGTCGTTGAAGGATATTACAAAGGCAGAGATATGGTTGTCCTCCATCGAAATAATCTTTCATTACATGAGGTATCTAGAGGAACACAAACTCCGATGCGTAGTTTTTATAGACAAATAAGAAACTAACCACTAATACACTAACCTTAAAACTCTACCACTAACCTTGAAACCATTAATCCACTTAAATCACTAGGTAACTATCCTCCAATTTAGGAGGCACTACCTCAAATAAAAGTTATTAACTTCAATTAAAGAAGAAAATTAATTTAACTAATAACTTGTAAATTAAGTTTGCATTAATTTTCAACACTCTTCCTTAGTGCAAGCATTCGATCAACAACACCAAGTATACTTCCGAATTGCTTCTTCCATTTAAGTAAGCTTCTAGCTTCATTATGAGGCTGAAGTTCAGTTTCACAAAAATCATCCATTAAAAAATAACCAGTTATTTAATTGTACCTGATAGTCAAATAAGTAGTTGGGTCGTGTTATCGATCTAAAATACCTACAAAGAATATTCTCTATATATTCTTCTACCTCAAAATTTTCTCGAAGACTAACATCATCAATAAAGAAAGATAACAAGTAAACTACATCCTTCTTTAGACGTGCATCCATTTGAAATGATGAAACTTTGTCAAACACCAAATCTCGAGAAACAAAAAAATCTCTGGTCTTTGAAACCATACATCGTAATCATTTCATTTAATTTCTAATTATTAGTACCTCAAAAGGAGATAAATTTGATCTAGCCCATGGGATTAAGCGATTTATGACGTAAAAGCTGATAAAATAGTTGTTACCCAAAACTCCTTGGAAGATTCTTTACATGTAGCCAAGATAAGTACATGGAAGTAAAATGTGTTAATTTATGTGGTAAGTCCATTATGTTGTGAAGTTTCAGGACATGTCATTTGGCGCTTAATGCCATGCTCTATGTTGTAATTCTGTAACTAACCATACATATATTCTCCCCCATTATTTGTGCAGATACACTTTATTGCCAATATAAATTCCTTCTCTACTTGCTCATTATACTAGATAAATTTGCAAAAGTCTCACTTTTAGCTTCCGAAAAATACACCTAAGTAAAACAAGAAAAATGGTCCACAATGACATAATATGATGACTACAAGAATAGTTAGGTATTCTAGTTGGCCCATCAAATCTGAATGAACTAAATACAATGCATCAATAAATATGTTATTTGAATTTGGGAAAGGAAGACAATGTTTTTTCAAAATTGATAACCAGGGCAAACCACATAAGGGATTGAATCTCATAGCGGAAGTGTTTATCGCTTTTGTCCAATTTTGCAGGAAAATTTTATAGAACAAGATATAATTATGAAGTTAAGCATGTTGTGACAAAATTATTAAGGGAGAAAAGTAGCAATTACCTTTGAAGAACCTCGTCTACGTATCTTATCCTAGTCTTGAAAAAGACAGTACGATCAAAAGGAGACAGACTACTAGTTTTCTCTGTTATTCTCTTTGGACAATGAGGATATGGTGGGATCTCTTTTAGAAGTCAAAGGAAGGGATGTAATTTTTGTCAGAACTTTTTCATTGTAAGTGTGAGAGAGAAAAACTTTTTGTAATGCTCAACTTTTCAAATGCAGACTTATCTGCATATTTAATACGTGTGAGGAGTTGTAAGTGTGTCGAGTCTATAAGTCCGTGTCGATCGATAGAGTAGTTGTTGCTTAAGAGAGCAAAAGAAATAGAGGTGTTTGGGGCAAGTTCGGAGACGAAAACACGCAAAATATAGGCATTCTACCTTTCAGCGCCATGACGCTGCTATTGCAATGTTGCAACGTTGAAAGGCAAGGTGGTATGGCGTAATGCATGGAATTCGTAGCAGAGCAACGTTACCCCTCGGCGTTGCGACACTACAAAATTTGACGAACTGTGGCGCACGTGCACAAGGAATGATGCAACTGTTGAAGCATTTGACTTAATTTTGCCTTTTTATTTAATTAGAATTAACTAATTAAATTGGTATAATAGTTATATTAATTTATTTAATTATTTTTGCAGGCTAAATTAACTTAATTATGTATTAGATGTATGTTTAGATTAATATTTGAATTCATTATCATTGATAAATCATTCAATATAAATGTTATATTGAGAAAATTAAAAGGACTTAGATAAATTCATTATCATTGATAAATCATTCAATATAAATGTTATATTGAGAAAATTAAAAGGACTTAGATAAATTCATTAGCCAGTTTTTAAACTAAGTATAATAAAACCCTAAAAATGTTAGAATACTTTAGTGAGAGAAAATTGCTATATATGATATATCAAGCTTCAACTCTCACATCCCTAAGAGTTCACGCCATGAGATCTACGCTCAGCTTCAGGTCGCTCTAGACGCTGCCTCCCTTCGGAAAGTGTTTGCATGGGTCAATAGTAAGGTGAATAGGGAAAGTGTTCATAGTAAGTGAGAGAGGGACATGTGTCAACGTATCCTACGGTCTCCACCATTAGGTTGAACCGTGAGATTCCTATGGTTCTCCTGTGTGTCGTCTTGAGGTGACCATCCCTTAAGAGGGCCTAATCAAAGGAGCCAGAACAACACAAACTCCAGCAATACATAGGGTCTCTTAGGTTAATCTTCAACAGTTTTTTTTCCTTATGGTAGTTAATGAATCCTCGATCGAAGTAATAGTAACTAAAAACTATAGAAATAAGAGTTATTTTGGTATTAGTGATTGGCTAAGATTGTCTCAATTCAAGGGAGGAGTAGTCGATCACCCTTCAGTGGCTATTGCTCTAAACCTCTAAAGTTTCGTTGCAAAAACTAAAATCATTAGTTTAATTAGGGTTCTATGATTATATGTGTTTTTGATAAATTTATTGGATAATCGTGTAATGAGTTAAGACAAATATAACTAATACGATCAATTGATTGTTATTTGTTTTAGCATGTCTTCCACAATCATTTCCTTGCTTAAAAACGAAAAATTAACTGGTAAAAACTAAGCAACTTGGAAATCTAACCTGAATATGATTCTGGTTGTTGATGATCTTGTTGGGGTTGATGCTCTAAAGTCTCGTGTTCTGTAGTTTGTAAACAATATATACGAACACCTATGATTGTTAATATATGATATTTACTTCACATATTGTTGTTTTACTCAGTTATTTGTTTTATTTGCTTTACCACAAACCAATAAACATAAAATCCCTGGTTATCTGTATGTGACTCAAGCATGTATGTGGTGACATACAAATGGATTATGTCTTAAGTGATAATCAAAATGGTCTGTAGTATATGGATATAGGAGGGAAACCTTATCCTGGTAATGCTACCGACGTAGCTCACTTTGTGGAATGGTCACAACTGTTGTGACTTGCCACAGATGATCTGATCCTGATCATTCGTGTTGAGGACATGCGAGCGGGGACGTCCTATACAAAGAGTTTGTATAATACCTGAAAACGAAGTGTTAGTGTCTCAATATATAACACCGTTCATGACAGAGACTTCACTTCACTAGGATGACCATAGGTAACATGACCTCAATCCTGAGTGAGTTGGGAACTCCTGCCATTGAGGGCAGTCTTTTGATTTATATGGGTGTGAGTGCCAAGTCGCCGATTCAAACCTACCATTTTGGGGATTCGTCTGATTTGGGAGCTGGGAACTCAACTACACATGATGAAATTCACTTCTTCCCCGAGGCAGGGGTAAGTAGATAGACGGCTCCATTAAGGGCTGATTCTGGGGCTTGAACGATGTGGCGCCACACACCTTCTCTTGGCCCAAGAGGTGTTCACACATAGTTGGACTATGTTGTATTGTTCATTAGAGGAATCAATGGTACTTAAGGAGTGAGATGTAACTACAGGGAAAAAACGGTAAATTGGCCCAGTTGTACTTACGAGAATCTGTGAAGGGTCATCATACTCATGATTGGTTATATCCAATGGACATAGAAATATATTTGTGGTAAGAAGAGTTTAGCAGTTGGTCTTTACTAGAATCACTAACATTTAACGTATGGTGAATCTCGTGGCTAAAGAGTTTAGTCAGCTATTCACATATCCTTAGAGCTTTGAGCCACAAGTTCATTAGGTCACCTGGGTAGCTTAGATAAAGTCGAGAACTAGTGTTTGGGTTAATTTGATATGTTCAAATTGACAAGAGGAAGTACAATTATATATGATATAATTGGAATGGTTAATTATATCTAAGATAATTGGTTAAATGTATGAGATACATTATTTTGGAGGAAATTAGATATAAATACGATTTATATCAAGTAGAGGAAAAATAATATAGTAGATATATAATATCAAACTATAAAATATAAATATAATATGATTAAATTAATTGATTAATTATTTAAGAAACTAATTAATTCACGTATGAATGTGGGAATGTGAGGGCCACGAAGGTTAAGGTAATTGGCGGGTTAAAGATTGAAAATCGTTTTCATTTTAAAAAAAAAAAAAAGAATTCAGTCGTGCTTTAGAGATCCTGCGCCCAAAAGCATTCGTGAAGAGAACGATCGCGAGAGCCTATATGATAGAATCTCATTCATCTAAACTATCATCAAGTTCACGCATTCCCTAAATGATCGTATACCAATTTCCTAAACGATCGTCCAGTTTTTCCTAAACGATTGTGTAGCTCTACTATACGATAAGCGTCTCCGCTATATGATACCAAAGTTCTTCTCGTTCGAGTTTATCGTCTACACGAAATCTTCTTCTTTGTCTTCTACCAAACCCACCAAAGCCCACTCTTTGGGTTTTTGACGCCGAGGATACTCGGGTTTCCCTTGTGGTAGTGTTGTCCTCACGACCTTGTTCGTGTACGTTCGGATCATGTAGTAACAGTCGAGAGACTCGCCTGGTGCTGGTAGATCGGTGGGACTTTTCCGTTGTTGTGGGTTCAAACAAACGAAGACTTCTTCCTCTGGTATGAACCCATTTCTCTATGATTTATTGTATTCTGAGCATTCCGATATTCGATTTATATGCATAACTGTATGTTTGGAATATATGTCGTTTGTATTTCGGTCACTGTGAAATCGGAGCGATCTAAGCCCACTCGCAATGCATCCCAAACATTGAAGGATGCATATGATCGTTGAATGAAGGCCAATGACAAGGCTCGAGTCTACTGTTGAGGTTGATGCCCTAAATCTCGTAAGGTCCTACAGTTTGTAAATATTATTGAACAAATTCATCGTTTATTTAGTAAAATGTATGATATTTTATTCAAATTCATTGTCTATTTAATAAAATATGTGATATTTTAGTTACATTAACCACAACCAATTAAACTAACATCCAAGGTTATTCTTGTAACTTAAACATGTATGTAAAGACATATGGGTGGATCATATTTAAGTGATAACCTAAATGGTCTGTATAGATGGATAAGGTTGGGTACCTTATCCTGTGAAAACCCGCTTTGTAGGTATTACAATAGTTGTAAAGTGCTACAAATGATTTGATCCTGATCATTCATGTATAGACATGTGAGCGGGGATATTCTATACAAAGGAGTTTGTATAAGATCCGACCATGAAATATTTATTCTCATTATATAATGTCGTTCATAATAGAGACTTACATTTCACTAGAAGAACCATAAGTAACATGACCTAAATCTTGAGTGAGTTGTGAATTCCTACCTATGAGGGCGGTTCTTTGATTTGTATGGGTGAGAGTGGAAAGATTGTTGACTCAACAAGCCTACCATTTTGGGGATTCGCTTGATTCGGGAGCTGGGAACACAGCTATACAAGAAGGAAGTCACTCATTCCCCGAGGTCAAGGTAAGTAAATAAATTGCTCCCTTAAGGGCTGATTCTAGGTCTTGAACAATGTGGCGTCACACCCTCTCCTGGCCCAAGAGAGATTTAGTCATAATTGGACTATCATTTATTGTTATGAGATCCTTCAATTGGTATGAGATCCTTTAATTGGTATCAAAACCAGGTTTCTGATACTTCGATTTCATTTGTTGCACGAAATAACGTTTACATTCATGGTGGGTGCATTTCTACACTGTTTTTAAGTGTTAATATTGTTGTGGATGAGCCAGATTAATGGATGTTTTCGGGATGAATTGCCTCAATTTCTTTAAATTCCTTTTACATTTGCGGTTGTATGTAAAGGCCCTTGCGTTTTTGGGCATATATAATCGTAATCAAGTCTGTATTCAAAGTGTTTGAAGTCTTGAGTCGTTCGTCGAAGTTCTGGGCAAAAGTTGCAGCTCTTCGAGGAAGGAGATGATCTAAGGTTGATCGCATCGTGCAGAAAAGGTTCTATGCGATTATTGTCCATCGCATCGTGAAGATGAAGGACTATGCGATCGTGGAATGCATCGGTTGAACGATGGGGTATGGATCAAGAGTTGGTCGTATCGGGACGACGATCGGGCAGGCGATCGCTGAGTATCGTATAATACGCGCGCGAGCTACACGATCGTTTAGGTCAGCAACGCTTAGTAACTGACTAAACGATCGCTTAGCATCACAAGGTAAATCGTTTATCAAGTTACACACATTGGTTAAATGATCAGACGCTCGCATATCGTTTAAAGTGTGCTTGACGATCGTTTAGGTCAGCAAGCTTCATTGCTTAGTAACTGACTAAACGATCGCTCAGTAACTCAAGGTAAATCGTTTACCTATCGTCGCTCTACACAATCTCATGGACGATCAGGCTTCACAGCCTCGTCGTCGTCTACGCGATCGTTTGCTAATGTTCTTATCATCTAGTGCGTGCTGTACGATCGTCTACCTGCTAAAGATTACTACATGATGGAGACCTCCTGGCGATTCAAGACCCGGTTCGCCTGTGAACTGGTTTGTTCGATGAAAAATGTAATAGATAGGTTTTTTCATTCCAAAGGTTTTTTCATTCCAATTCCTTTTTGGTTTAAAGACTCATCCCCATCCATTAATCTATTTGTTTAATACATGCGATGTATGTTTTATATGTCATATGGTATGCACATATAGTAAATCCCACCTTAGGTTATGTTTTGATCATGCATCATCTCTTTACTGTAATTGTTATAATTTAGAGAAGCATGATTTTCATCATGTAAGAGCATGCTCATGCATCATATAATATAAAAGTTATATTTATGCATGCATAAAAAGCATTGACATGTTAGGGTGAATGTTATATTATAATTGTTATAGTATAAGGGTGAATGTTAGCATGCTTGCTTGGGTATTACACGTTATATAAAAGTTATATAATAATGACCGGACATTGCATGAAGCATGACACATAGGTTACTTTATAATTGTTACAAACGCCTCGTTATGTGCAATGTGTTTTAGTTGTTTCTTTTTAAGAGTTAAAAAGAAATTAGAACTAAAAAAAATAAGAAAGACATGCATGCTCACTTAGGTTTAATTCATGTTTTAAAATTTTTAAGACTTGGATCACATAGACCTAAGATCACGGTTTTAATATGATTAGCAACCCTAAGGCTTTAATCTTTTAATAAGTTTAATAGGATTAAATTGGCTAATAAAAGGTTAAAGTGTAGCAAATCTATATATATAAGGGACCTCTTGTCTAAGGTGGGTTCTGTCTAGGCTGAGGTATTTAAGTTGACGGAAACGTAACATCCCTACTTGGGAACTTACCTGGAAAGGTGAATTAGATAGATTTGATACATGCATGCAAGTTAAGAACAATCCATTAAAGTGTTTAAATGTGACTATTTGAACTTGTTTATATTTCATAAACAAACGTTTTTTATGAGCAAACTTTGAAAGGACTACTTAGACTAAAATCAGTAGGCGGATTGTCTAGGTTAATGAATCCCTAGGTAGAACATTCAGTGGGAGGTACCTGGGGCATAAGATGTTTCACTTAAACCTTTCACTTTTCTCTTAAATAGTTTACACCGTGAGATCTATCCTCGGCCTCACGACACCTTTGGCGTGTCCCCCCAACGATTCCAGCTCATGTTCGCTCTCACGGAGGCTTATCCTCCTATTCCAGCTCCAAATGTCGCTCGAAATATTCGGGAGGCATACGAGCGATGGACAAGGGTGAATGAGAAGGCCCGAGCCTATATCTTGGTAAGTCTTTCTGACGTCTTGCCAAGAAGCAAGAGCCTATGGTCTCAACCCGTGAGATCATGAAATCCCTGTGGGGGATGTTTGGACAACCGTCTGAACAGCTTATGCATGAGGCTTTTAAATATATATTCAATTCTAAAATGCAAGAAGGCACTTTTGTTCGTGAACATGTGCTAAACATGATGGTCCACTTCAATGTGGTAGAGTTGAATGGGTCTACCATCGATGAGGGCAACCAGGTTGGCATAATCCTATATTCTTTGCTGGAGAGCTTCCTGCACTTTGTTAGCAATGTGATTCTTAACAAAGTGAAATATAACCTTACAACTCTCCTCAAAGAGTTGCAGACATACCAATCTTTACTGAAAAGTAAGGAGAGGTAAAGGATGAGGCAAATATTGCTTCATCCTCAAGGATGTTCCACAAAGGTTCGACATCAGGAACGAAGTCTGCAACTTCTACTTCTAACTCTGCAAAGAGGAAGAAGAAGAGGGGTGGTAAGGGAAAAGGGACGGCACCTGCTAACCCACCGCCTGTCGCCCCAAGGAGGCATCCACCAGTTGCTAAGAGAAATTGTTTCCATTGCAACCAAGATGGACATTGGAAGAGGAACTGTCCTCGGTATCTAAAGGAGAAGAAAGCAGCCAAGGCGGATAAAGGTAAATGTGATTGACATGCTCGAAACTTGTTTAATGGAGAATGTTGATTCTTCCTGGATAATTGACTCAGGTGCCACTAATCATGTTTGTTATTCTTTTCATGGGATTAGATCTTGGCGACAGTTGGAGGCTGATGAGATGACGATGCGATTAGGCACCGACACGTCGTCTCAGCTGTGGCAGTGGGAGGGCTCTAGTTGACTTTACAGAATAGGTTTCTACTTTTAAATGATGTATATATTGTTCCTGAATTAAAAAGGAACCTTATTTCTGTAAAGTGCTTATTGAAATGTAAACGCACTGTTTCTTTCAATTTGAGTAAAGCGTTTATTCATAAAGATGGTGTTTTTATTTGCACAGCAAATCTGGAATCGAATTTATATGTGCTAAGGTCGTTAGCCATTAATTCACTTAATAATACTGAAATGTTCAGAACTACCGTAACTCAATCAAAACGTCAACGAATTTCTACAAAAGAAAATGGCCAACTTTGGCATCTATGTTTAGGGCACATCAATCTCAATAGGATTGAGAGAATGGTAAAGAATGGACTTTTAAGTGAGTTAGAAGAAAATTCTTTACCTGTGTGTGAATCTTGCCTTGAGGGTAAGATTACTAAACGACCCTTTACTGGAAAAGGTTTTAGAGCAAAAGAGTCTCTTGAGTTAGTACATTCTGACCTTTATGGTGCTATGAATGTGCGACCCCAGGTGGCTATGAGTATTTTATTAGTTTTACTAATGATTACTCCAAGTACGGGTATATTTATCTTTTGCAATGGAAGTCTGAATCCTTTGAAAACTTTAAAGAGTTCAAGGCTGAAGTTGAAAACGCATTGGATAGACGAACTAAAACACTTTGATCCGATCGAGGTGGTGAGTTTTTCGACTTCACATTCTAAGACTATTTGATAAAACATGGAATCGTTTCCCAACTCTCAGTGTTGGGTACACCTCAGCAGAATGGTGTAGCAGAAAGGAGAAATAGGACCTTGTTAGACATGGTTCGTTCAATGATGAGTTACACTTCCTTACCGAACTCATTTTAGGGTTTCGCAATGGAGACTGAATTGTACATACTCAACTGTGTTCCCTCCAAGAGTGTTGCAAGGACACCTCTGGAGTTTTGGAATGGGCGTAAAGCTAGTTTACGTCATTTCCGCATTTGGGGTTGCCCTGCACATGTGCTTGAGGCTAATCCCAAGAAGTTGAAACCATGATCGAGGTTATGCCTCTTTGTAGGCTGTCCCAAAAGTACATGAGGGGGTTATTTTTATGATCCGATGGAAAATAGGGTGTTTGTTTCAACAAACGCTACTTTCCTAGAAAAGGATCATATAAGGAGCACAGTCCATGAAGAAAAGTCGAGTTACGTGAACTTTCCAATGAAACTACTGAAACTTCAACAAGAGTTGTTGAAGAGCCTACTACATCACTAAGAGTTGTTGATGGGAGTTCATCTAGTAGGTCAGTTCCACCTCAAGAGTTGAAGGAACCTCAATATAGTGGGAGGGTTGCGAACCCACCCGTTCGCTATCTGGGTTTCACGGAAATCCTTGCTATGGTAGCAGATGGCGACATTGAGGATTCGTTGTCTTATAAGAAGGCAATGGAGGATGTTGACCGAGATGAATGGGTCAAGGCCATGGATCTTGAAATGGAGTTGATGTACTTCAACTCAGTATGGGATCTTGTAGATCAGCCAGATGGGGTTCGCCCTATAGGTTGTAAATGGATCTACAAGCGCAAACGGGGTGCTGATGAGAAGGTACAGACCTTCAAGGTTATACCTACGTAGAGGGAGTCAACTATCTCGCTTGTTGCCATGTTAAAGTCGATCCATATCCTCCTGTCCATTGCAGCTTATTATAATTATGAGATCTGGCAAATGGACATCAAGACGGCCTTTCTGAATGGAAATCTTGAGGAGAGCATTTATATGGTGCAGCCCGAGAGATTCATAGCTCAAGGTCAAGAGCAAAAGGTTTGCAAACTGAATCGGTCCAATTTATGGACTGAAACAGGCATCTAGATCTTGGAACATACGATTTGATGCGGCGATCAAATCGTATGGCTTTGACCAAAACGTTGATGAACCTTGTGTCTACAAGAAGATCATTAACGCTTCAGTAGTCTTCTTAGTGTTGTATGTAGACGATATCCTACTTATTGGGAACGATGTAGGTCTACTGACTGTAGTTAAGAGAGCAATCTAGCGACTCAACTCCAAATGAAAGATTTGCGAGAGGCTCAGTTTGTACTAGGGATCCAGATCTTTCGGGATCGTAAGAACAAAGTGCTAACACTGTCTCAGGCATCATACATTGAAAAGATGTTGCTCAAGTACTCGATGCAGGACTCCAAGAGGGGCCTACTATCATTCAGGCATGGAGTCACTTTGTCTAAGGAAATGTGTCCTAAGACGCCTCAAGAGGTTGAGGAGATGAGACGGGTCCCATATGCGTCTGCCATTGGCAGTTTGATGTACGCGATGCTCTATACTCTTCTAGACATCTGCTACGCTATGGGCATAGTCAGTAAGTATCAGTCTAACCCAAGCTAGGGTAACGGAACCGCAGTGAAGAACATCCTCAAGTATCTTCGGAGAACGAGGGACTACATACTCGTTTATGGTTCGAGGGATTTGATCCTTAGAGGATACAAGGATTCTGATTTTCAGACTGATAAGGACTCTCGGGATTTATATGGGTGCGAGTGGCCAAGTCGGCGATTCAAACCTACCATTTTGGAGATTCGTCTGATTTGGGAGCTGGGAACTCAACTACACAAGATGGAATTCACTCTTTCCCCAAGGTAGGGGTAAGTAGATAGATGGCTCCCTTAAGGGTTGATTCCAAGGCTTGAACGATGTGGTGCCACACACCTTCTCTTGGCCCGAGAGGTGTTCATACATAGTTCATTAGAGGAATCAATGGAACTTAAGGAGTGAGATGTAACTACAGGGGCAAAACGGTAAATTGGTCCAGCTGTACTTACGAGCATCTGTGAAGGGTCATCGTACTCACGATTGGTTATATCCAATGGACACAAAAATATATTTGTGGTAAGAGCAGTTCAGCTGTTGGTCTTTAGTGGAATCACTAACAGTTAACGGATGGTGAATCTCGTGGCTAAAGAGTTTAGTCAGCTATTCACGTACCCTTGAAGCTTCGAGCCACAAGTCCATTAGTTCACTTGGGTAGCTTGGATAAAGTCGAGAACTAGTGTTTGGGTTAATTTGAAATGTTCAAATTGACAAGAGGATGTACAGTTATATATGATATAATTAGAATGGTTAATTATATATGATATAATTGGCTAAATGTATGAGATACATTATTTTGGAGGAAATTAGATGTAAATATGATTTATATCAAGTAGAGGAAAAATACTATAGTAGATATATGATATCAAACTATAGGATATAAATATAATATGATTATATTTATTAATTAAATCAATTGATTAATTATTTAATAATTAACCAATTAATTCACATATGAACGTAGGAACGTGGGGGCCGCGAAGGTTAAGGTAACCAGTAGGTTAAAGATTGAAAATCGTTTTCATTTAAAAAAAAAAAAAGAATTCATACGTGTTTTAGAGATCCCGCGCCCAAAAGAATTCGTGAAGAGAATGATCGCGAGAGCCTAAACGATAGAATCTCATTCGTCTAAATGATCGTCAAGTTCATGCGTTCCCTAAACAATCGTATATCAATTTCCTAAACGATCGTCCCATTTTTCCCAAACGATCGTGTAGCTCTATTATACGATAAGCGTCTCGGCTATACGATAACAGAGGTTTTCTCGTGTGCACTTATTGCCTACACGAAATCTTCTCCTCCGTCCTCTATCAAACTCACAAGAGCCCACTGTTTGGGTTTTTGACGTCGAGGATACTCGAGTTTCCCTTGTGGTGGTGTTGTCCCCGTGACCTTGTTTGTGTATGTTCGAATCGTGCAATAACAGTCGAAAGACTCACTGGGTGCTGGTAGATCGCTGGGAGTTTTCCGTTGCTGTGGGTTCAAATAAACGAAGACCGTCTTCCTCTGGTATAAACCCCTTTCTCTATGTTTTATTGTATTCTGAGCATGTCGATAATTAGATTTATATGCATAACTGTATGTTTGGAATGTATGTCGTTTGTGTTTTGGTCACTGTGAAATCGGAGCGATCTAAGCCCACTCATGGAACTCTCGCTTTGAGATCCTTCAGATGTGTAGTTCGTCATGACGGAGGAATGTCATTTAGTCGCCGCTCGCAATGCATCCAAACGTTGAAGGATGCATATGATCGTTGGATGAAGGCCAATGACAAGGCTCGAGTCTACTGGTGAGGTTGATGCCCTAAATCTCGTAAAATCCAGTTTGAAATATTATTGAACAAACTCATCGTTTATTTAATAAAATGTATGATATTTTATTCAAATTCATTGTCTATTTAATAAAATATGTGATATTTTAGTTACATTAACCACAACCAATTAAACTAACATCCAAGGTTATTCTTGTAACTTAAACATGTATGTAGAGACATATGGGTGGATCATGTTTAAGTGATAAACTAAATGGTCTGTAGTAGATGGATAAGGTTGGGTACCTTATCCTGTGAAGGCCCGCTTTGTAGGTGTTACAATTGTGTTAAAGTGCTACAAATGATTTGATCCTGATCATTCATGTATAGAAATGTGAGCGGGGATATTCTATACAAAAGAGTTTGTATAAGATTCGACTATGAAATATTTATTCTCATTATATAATGTCGTTCATAATAGAGACTTACATTTCACTAGAAGAACCATAAGTAACATGACCTAAATCTTGAGTAAGTTGTGAATTCTTTCCTATGAGGGCGGTTCTTTGATTTATATGGGTGAGAGTAGAAAGATCGCTGACTCAACAAGCCTACCATTTTGGGGATTCGCTTGATTCGGGAGCTGGGAACACAGCTATACAAGAAGGAAGTCACTCATTCCCCGAGGTCGAGGTAAGTAGATAAATTGCTCCCTTAAGGGCTGATTCTAGGTCTTGAACAATGTGGCGCCACACCCTCTCCTGGTACAAGAGAGGTTTAGTCATAGTTAGACTATCATCTATTGTTCATTAAAGGAACCAGTGGTACTTAAGGAGTTAAATGTAACTATAGGGGCAAAATGACAATTCTTGTCTAGTCGTATTTAAGAGCAATTTGTGAAGGATCATCGTACTTTTGATTAGTTATATCCAATGAACATAGAAATATATCTGTAGGGCGAAAAGTACAGCTGTTGGTTTTTAATGGAGTGCCCGATAGTTAGCATATGGTGAATAATTTAATTAAAGAGTTTAATTAATTATTCATGTACCGTTGAAGCTTCAAGGTACAGGTCCATGAGGTCCCCTTGATAGCTCAATAGGATTAATTGAGAATTAGTTTTTGGATTAGTTTGAATTGTTCAAATTAGTAGAGGCATTTAATTATATATGATATGATTAAGTTGGTTTAATTATATGTGATATAATTGTTATTATAAAGTATTTTATATATTATAGCTTAATGAGAGGAAATAAATATTTGTCTTAGATTCAAATATTATTCTATGAATTGGATTTATAGTTGTTAAATTTAATATAAATGTGATTTATATTGAATACCATATTAGAGAGAAAAGAAACTATAGGCTATATTGTATGTGATACAATATTAAATCTATAGGTTATATGTTATATGTGATATAACATATAATTATATATATATATATATAATACGATAAGTTAGTTATCATATTTATATTTATATATATTAAATATCATTTTATNTGTGATATAACATATAATTATATATATATATATATAATACGATAAGTTAGTTATCATATTTATATTTATATATATTAAATATCATTTTATTTTATTTTAAATAAAAATGAGAGAGGGAGTTACAACTCTCTCACCCTCTTTCCTTTCCACCCACGTAAGTGGGTGGTTGTGGTATTTGGTTCTTTGAAGACATGAGAGGGTCTCTTTCTTCCCAATAATCTGATTATCAAGATTGACAGTGAGAAAAGAGATAGACGAGTTTTGTGTTTTTGAATTGTTGCTGAATAATTTGCAAATCTTCTTTCTCCTCTCTACTAAGTTTCCCTCAATCCAAAATAGCCAGAGCCCACCACTCCTAGGTTCTCAGTCTGAGAATATGGAGGAAGTCTTTGTGGTCGTGTTCGTTCTTCTTCGAACGACAACTTTTCTTGAAGAAAGTCTTCAAGTTGTTTGTGTGTTGTTCAAGGGAATCTTGAAGAAAAGACTTCAAAGGTAAGGTTTCTAAAACTTTTTGTTAGCATACTGTAATTTACATATAAATGCATATCTTCTTTCTTTGTTTTACTGTAAAATTTATATTCAATGAAAAATGGGATTTGGGTCGATCTTGCTTTCGCTTACGGTTCCCTTCAATTTGGGTTCCTTCAATTGGTATCAAAGAAAGGTTGTTGGTTATCTGATCCCAAATTCCATTTTTTCTGTTGAATCGATTTTACAGTCATGGTGAGTTTTATAAATTTTGCCTTCTATTTCATGTGATGAATGGTTGTGAATGTGGTTTTGTTGATGGATGTTTCAAGATAGGATACTCTATTTTAAGGTTTTCTCTGTTTACACATTTGTTTGTAAAGGTCCCTATGTTTTTGGGCATATATTTGCTATAGAATATGTAATTCATAAGTTTGAGTCGCTCGTGCTGTTCCTGGGGAGCTTCAAAGAAGTGCTGAAGAGCACTGTTTCGATGAAGAAGACGAAGCAGTTCTACAAGATCGTGTAGCTTGCTACACAATCGTGTAACATTTGCTAAACGATCATGTAGCTAATGCTACAAGATCGAGTAGACTTTGCTACAAGATTGCACATCTAGTTTGCTACACGATCACTGTATAGAGTTCGTTGAAGGGCGATTCGAGTCAAGCGGTTCAAGGCCTAGTTCACCTGTTTTGGACCAGAGGACTCTTGCTTATGTAATAGATAGCTTTTTAAATTTCTTTTTAGGTGTCCTATCCCGGTCCATTAACTATTAGTGTAAATATATACGATGTATGTTTTATATTATATGTCATATTGTATGTCATATAGTTTTAAAACCCACCATAGGTTATGCATTTATATTCATGCATCATTTTATATTATAAGTGCTATAATATATGAATATGCATGATTTAAATTACATAGTATGCTCATGCATCATATAGTATATGTATGCATGCATTATAGCATATCCATGCATCATTTATATTATAATGGTTATAATATATGGTTGAATGAATGTATGGAAAATATGCTATAGCAAGACTCATTACCTAGTTTTATAATTGTTATAGAAATTAGTAATGAATGAAGATTGCACGAAGCATGACATTACCTTAAGTTAATTTATAATTGTTATGATTAACTAAAATATGTCAAGCATGCAATGAATATTTTAATTGTTTCATTTATTTATAATTGTTATAACTAAATGAAATAAGAATTAAAATCAATAATTAAGTGTTACATGCCAACCTTAGGCTATAATCATTTTTTAAAATTGTTTTAAAGCATGATTGAGATAGACCTAAGATCACATTTCTAATGAGATTAGATATCTAAGTTAAATCTTTTAATCAGTTTAATAGAATTAAATTGATTTTTAATAGAAGACAAATGTATATATAAGGTGTTAGGATTGGTGTCCTAATTCTCCTAGAGTCTCGTTGTTTTGTAAAGATACACATTGTTCAATAAATAAAATAAGTATTATTTAATTCTGGCATTTACTCATATCCAATAAACAAAGCTCCTTGGTTATCTTATGTGAACTTAAGCATGTATATGTGATATACAAGTGGATCATGCCATAAGTAATAACCTAAATCGGTCTATAATATAAGGATTAAGGTGGGATATCTGATCTTGCTGACACTACGGATACGGCTCACTTTGTAGAGTTTTTCAAGTGTTGTAAACTACACATATGTTAGATCTTGACTATTCGTGTGGAGACGTGGAGCGGGGGTGTCCTATACAAAGAGTTTGTAAAAGATCGGGACCACGAGATGACTAGACTCTGTATATAACGTCGTTGATACCAGAGACTTTCATCTCACCTAAACGACCATAGGTGACACGACCTCATTCCTGAGTGTTTTGTGAATTCCTGTCTTTGAGGGAGGCCCTTTGATTAGTATGGGTGAGAGTGGCCAGATTGCCAACTCAACATGCCTACCTTTTTGGGGACTTGTCTGATCTGGGAGCTGGGAACTCAATCCATAAGATGGAATTCAATTCTTTCCCGAAGTAGAGATAAGTAGAGAGATTACTCCCTTAAGGGCTGATTTTGGGGCTTGAACATAGTGGCCACAACTTCTCTTTGGAAGAGAAGACTCAGTCATAGTGGGACTATGACTTATGTTCATTATAGGGATTAGTGGTACTTAAGGAGACAAATGTAACTACAGGGGCATAACAGTTATTGGCCCAACTGTACTTACAAGCGATCTGTGAAGGGTTGTCGCACTGTTGATTGGTTAAGATGGACACATAATATATCTGTAGTGAGGAGAGTTCAGGTGTCGGTCTTTAGTGGAGTGCTTGGCAGTTAACGAATGGTGGATCCCGTGACTAAAGAGTTTAGTCAGCTATTCATGTACCGTTGGAACTTCAGATCTACAGGTTCATGAGGTCCCCTTGGTAGCTTGGATTCATGTTGAAGGATCAAGTTCTTGGTGTTGATTTGAAATGTTCAGATTGACAAGAGGTATTTTGATTATATATGATATAATTAGTATGATGTATGAGATACATCTAATGGAGGATTAATATAAATGAGATTTACATTAAGTACTATGGAATTGAAAAAGAACTATGGTTTATATATTTCATGAGATGAAATATTAAAACTATAGGTTATAAATATAGTATGATAAGTTGGTTATCATTTATATTCATAATAATATTAATTATTAGATAATTAATATTTTTTCTCTTTTAAATAACCAAATGTAGTGGGTGGTTATTGATCACGGTAACCGTGAGTTTAAAAGGAAATCGGTTTCCTATTTTGAAAAAGAAGTTTTACAAAAGTTTCAACAGATTTTGAGTTTTCTCTTCGGTGAAAAGAAACTGACAGAAGTTGTCAAGTAAATACAAATTTACTAAACGACGGCTGGGTTAGCCAAATGATCGTGCAGGTGCGAACTAAACGATCGTGCAGTGTTTACTAAATGATCGCATAGCTTTGCTAGACAATCATTGGCCCAAGGTAAATGATCATGTAGAGTCTGTATGCGACAGACCGAGCTAAACGATTACATAGCTTTTGCTAAACGATCACATAGCTTTATCTAAACGATTGGGCATCGACCTATACAATAGGTCTTAGGCTTCTTCCACTTGCCTAGTCGTGTACGCGATCGTTGTTTCCTCCTTCGTCTGCCTCATACCAATTCCGAACAGAGCCCACCCTCTAGATTCTTACACCGAGAATACCAAGATCGCCTTGTTGATGGTGTCAGACTTAACTCGACATCGTCGATGTTTGCTAGAGGCCGTTCGTAATGCTGTGGAGTTCGTTCGTGTTGCGGAGAAGTTCGTGATCAAGGAGATCGTTGAGAACGAGCGTGAAGTGTTCGTGCGGTGTGTTGCGGTCGAGTAGATCAAGGGTTCATGGTCGCTGTTGTTCGAACAGTCGCACAACAAAGCGTGGAGACGCATCTGCCTAGGTGCGTAGAGTTTTACTCTTTGTTCATATGTATTATTCATGCTGTAATTTCTGTATGAATCGAATAACCGTTTGTTTGAAGTCGACTGTAAATGATTTGTTGATTCATGATTGTAATTTGGAATAGTCTTGTTCTGCTACTCATGGAAATCTCGTTTCCGATTTCCTTCATAAATGACCTTTTAACTCAGGAGGGTTCTGGCTAGGCTGGGGTATTTAATTTGATGGAAACGTCACACTCCTACCTGGGAACCTACCTGGAAAGGTGAATTAGATAGATTTGTTACATGCATGCAAGTTTGATCAAAGTCAAGAGTTTAATGAGACTTCAATCAAAATTGTTTAATCATCAAAGACAAAAGTTGTTTTTTAGCAAATTAAATAAACACTTAGATAAAATCAGTAGCCGGATTGTTCCTAAGTTATTTAGCCCTAGGTAAAACACTTAGTGCGAGGAAAATGGGGTATATGATACTTCACTTTAGCCTCTACACGTTTCTCCCTATAAATTCACACCTTGAGATCTACACTTGGCCTCGAGGCACCATGCCTGACCCCCTACGGGTGGCATTTGGGTAGGTCAATAACAAAGTGAATGGAGAAAGTGTTTATAGTAAGTAGGAGCGGGAAATGTGACAACACATCCCTTGGTATCTCTCATTAGGTTAAATAAAGTTTCATGCATCGCCTCGTGGCATTGTGGGTGCCCCCCTAAAGGATGACAGTATTTTATGACGCTTTATTCAATCTCCAGAAATGGATAGAGTTGCTTTAGTTTCATGTCCCAATTAGATTTTTCCTACGGTTGGCTCATTGGAGAGGAACTCTAGAACCTAAAATGAAAAGTTACATTTACACAAAATTGTTAAGGATGCTAACAAATTCTGGACCGAACACTGGTGACTATTAGTTATAGTGACAAGGTGTTATTTCTGTCTAATGGTTGAGAAGGTTTCATTTTAGTGAAAGGGCACTTGATCACCCTACGGTGACTTTTGTCCTGTCTCATTGAAACATCATTGCAAAATAAATGTAACTTAGGGTACATTAGACAATTTTTATAAAAATATGATTGGTTGTCTTAAGTAGTTTAATGCAAGTAGACTAAATGTAAAAGGTTTGTTCTTTTTCAGAAAGTTCTTTAAAGATGGCTACCACTACTTTAAGTTTACTCGGTGCAGATAAGTTAATGGGAGAGAAATACGATAGTTGGAGAAACACAATCAACACAATATTGATCATTGATGATCTTCGTTTTGTCCTGGTGGAGGATCGTCCTCCCATTCCAACTGCCAATGCTCCTCAAAATGTTCGGAATGAGCATTGGACACGGAAAAACAAAAAGGCCCGAGCGTATATCTTGGCAAGCCTTAATGAAGTCCTGGCCAAAAAGCATGGGCCCATGCTTACAGCTCGTGAGATCATAGAGTCCCTGAGGGGAATGTTCGAACAATCGTCTGCACAACTCAGGCATGACGCTCTAAAACACATCTTTAATGTCTGTATGGAAGAAGAGGCATCAATTCGAGAACATGTTCTCAATATGATGGTCCACTTCAACATGGCAGAGATGAATGGGTCAAGCATCGATGAAGCCAGTCAGGTTAGCTTCATATTGGAATCTTTACCTGTTAGTTTCCTTCATTTTTGTAGCAATGTTGTTCTGAACAAGATTGACTACAACCTGACCACTCTGCTCAATGAGCTACAGATCTTTCAATCCTTAATGAAAAGCAAAGAGTAAAAAGGTGAAGCAATGTTGCTTCATCTACTAAAAAGTTCCATAAAAGTTCGACCTCTGGAACTAAGTTTGTACTTTCTTTCTCCTTCACCAAAAAGTGGAAGAAGAAGAAGAGTGGAAAGGGGAAAGCTGACCCTGTAGTTGCTACTCATAAAGGTAGAAAACCCATCAAGGCTGCGAAGGGAATATTTTTCCATTGTAACCAAAATGGTCATTGGAAGAGGAACTTCCCCAAATAATTGGCAGAAAAGAAGAAGACCAAACAAGATAAATATGATTTACTTGTATTGAAAACTTGTTTAGTGGAGAATGATAATTCTGCCTAGATTATTGACTCTAGGGCCATTAACCATGTTTTCTCTTCATTTCAGGGAATTAGTTCCTTGCAGCAACTAGATGCTGATGAGATGACGATGTGGGTTAGAACTAGGCATGTCGTCTCGACTGTGGCAGTAGGAGGTCTTCGGTTGACTTTACAGAACCAATTTATTGTATTAAAAGATGTATATGTAGTTCCTAATTTAAAAAGGAACTTAGTTTCTGTAAAGTGTTTTCGTGAACATTCTTATAATATCAACCTTTGTAATAAAGTGTTTATTTCTAAGAATGGTGTTGATATTTGTTTTGCAAAACTGGAAAGTAATCTTTATGTGCTAAGACCATTAGCAACAAATGCCCTCCATAACATAGAGATGTTTAAGATTGCAATAACTCAACTTAAAAGACTTAAAATTTCTCCTAAAGAAAATGCTCAACTTTGGCACCTAAGACTAGGACACATCAATTTTAAAGAATTGAGAGTTTGGTGAAGAATGGACTTCTAAGCGAGTTAGAAGAAAATTCTTTACTTGTGTGTGAGTCATGCCTTGAAGGAAAGATAACTAAGAGACTTTTTACTGGAAATTGTCACAGGGCCAAAGAACCTTTAGAGCTAGTATATTCAAACCTCTGTGGTCCGATCAATGTAAAAGCTAGATGAGGTTATAAGTATTTCATCACTTTTACTAATGATTATTCAAGATAAGAGTACATTTATTTAATGCAACATAACTCTGAATCATTTTAAAAGTTTAAAAAATTCAAGGCTGAAGCTGAAAATGCATTAAACAGAACAATTAAAACATTTCAATCTGATCGAGGTGGAGAGTTTATGGATTTGACTTTCTAGAATTATTTGATAGAACATGGAATAGTATCCTAACTCTCAACACCTAGTACACCTCAGCAAAATGGTGTATTAGAAAGGAGAAATCGAATCCTGTTGGACATGGTTCGGTCTATGATGAGTTATGCTTCCTTACTTGACTCATTTTGGGGTTATGCAGTAGAGACTGTAGCGTACATCCTGAACTACATTCCATCCAAAAGTGTTGCCAGAATACCTTTAGAGTTATGGAATGGTGGTAAAGCTAGATTACGTTATTTCAAAATCTGGGGTTGCCCAGCACATGTGCTTGAGGCTAATCGTAAGAAGTTGGAACCACGTTCAAAATTGTGCCTATTTATAGGCTACCCCAAAGGAACAAGAGGTGGTTACTTCTTTGTGTTGGGATTGGTGTCCTAATTCTCCCAGAATCTCGTTGTTTTGTAAAGATACACATTGTTTAATGAATAAAATAAGTGTTATTTAATTCTCTCGATCAATCTCCAACGCGTCCAAAGAAGAACTCGAACACAACGAAAAAACTCGATCTCAACAAGCAACTGGATGAACCTCGATTACAATCAAGTATAACTCGATCCTTGACCCTCGAACAGAACTGCACACCACCACGAGGCTACCTTGGTATTCCTGGTGTGAGAATCCAAGAGTTGTGGGCTCTGTATGACTTTGGATAGAGAAATGGAGGAGGTAAACGATCGAGTATGCAAAAGAAGAAGGAAGTCTATCGTATAGACTTGATACTCGATCGTGTAGTAAGAAGAATCCTATCGTATAGACTTGCTACTCGATCATGCAGCAATGAGTAACTATCGTATAGTAAACTCGATACTTGATCGTTTAGCTTTTGAGGCTATCATTTTGTAAAACTATTTTACTTGATAGTGATTTTGTGAGAATGACTTGAATGAATGATCTCTACCAATGATTTGTAAAACTATTTTCATTTTTATCTCACAGTTACCATGAACTACCAATAATCTTTCACTCAAGTCGATTATTGAGAAAAAGAATACATAATTATCACATAATCAATATATTATAAATAAACATAATAACTAACTTATCATATTATATTTATAGCTTATAATTTTAATATTGCATCATATGCAACATATAAACCATAGTTTTTTTTTTGTATTTTATGGTATTTAATATAAATCATATTTATATTAATTCCTCCAATCAAATAATGTATCAAATACATTATATCAATTATATCACGTATAATTGAATCAATTTAATTATATCATATATAATAAAATTTTCTCTTGTTAATTTGAATACTTCAAACTAACCCAAAATCTAGTTCTCAACTTGAACCCATTGAGCTACCAAGGGGACCTTATGGACCTGTAGCTTGAAGCTCCAATGGTACGTGAATGACTGACTAAACTCTTTAATCACGATATCCACCATCCATTAACTGTTGGTCACTCCACTAAAGACCGATAGTTACACTCTTCGCACTACAGATATATTTATGTGTCCATATAACCAATCAACAAT
>NC_052360.1:35596886-35720728 GCF_009727055.1 Benincasa hispida | reverse complement strand
GAAGCTCTAACGATACGTGAATGGCTGACTAAACTCTTTAATCACGAGATCCACCATCCGTTAACTGTTGGTCACTCCACTAAAGACCGATAGTTACACTCTTCGCACTACAGATATATTTATGTGTCCATATAACCAATCAACAATGCGATGATCCTTCACAAATCGCTCGTTAGTACTGCTGGGCCAATTTACCCTTTTGCCCCTAGAGTTACATCTAACTTCTTAAGTACCACTGATTCCTCTAATGAACAATAAGTCATAGTCTCACTATGACTAAGTCCTCTCTTCCCAAGAAAGGTTGTAGCCACTATGTTCAAGAGCCGAAATCAGCCCTTAAGGGAGAAATTTATCTACTTACCCCTGCTTCGGAGAAGGAATGAATTCTGTCTTGTGTAGCTGAGTTCCCAGCTCTCCAATCAGACGAATCTCCAAAATGATAGGCTTGTTGAATTGGAAATCTGGCAACTCTCACCCATACAACTCAAAGGACCATCGGAGTTGCCAACTCAATCAGGATTAAGGTCATGTCACCTATGATCATCCTAATGAAATGTAAGTCTCAATTATCAGTGGCGTTATATAAAGAGACTAATCATTTCGTGATCTGGTCTTATACAAACTCTTTGTATAGAATACCCCCGCTCGCATGTCTCCACATGAATGATCAGGATCAAACTATTTATAGCAGTTTACAATACTTGAATATCTACAACGTGGGCCGTATCCGTAGTGTCACCAAGATAAGGTATCCCTCCTTTATCCATATACTACCATTTAGGTTATTACTTAAGGTATGATCCACTTGTATGTCTCCACATACATTCTTAGGTTACATAAAATAACCTTGGATATTAGTTTATTTGATTGAGCAAATTCTTATAAAATAACACTTATTTTATTAATAACAATATGTTCACAGAGTTTACAAACTACGAGACTACCAGGAGATTTAGGACATCATTCCCAACAAGATCATCTAGTAGGTCAAATCCACCTCAAGTATTGAGGGAACCTCGACATAGTGGGATGGTTGCGAACCCACCTATTCGCTATATGGGTTTCACAGAAATTCTGGCTATGGTAGCTGATGGAGAAGTTGAGGATCCATTGTCTTACTAGAAGGCAATGGAGGATATTGACAAAGAAGAAGGGATCAAAGCGATGGATTTCGAAATGGAGTCTATGTACTTCAATTTCGTATGGGATCTTGTAGATAAACCTGATGGAGTAAAACCTATAGGTTGTAAATGGATCTAAAAGAGAAAACGGGGTGCTGATGGGAAAGTGCATGTTGGGGTTGATGCCCTAAATCTCGTAGGGTACTATAGTTTATAAAAATTGTTGAACAAACTCTTTATGTATTTAATAAAATATTTGCTATTTTATCCATTGTCTATAAAATATATGATATTTTAGTTGCATTAACCACAAATCAATAAACTAACATCCAAGGTTATCTTTGTAACTTAAACATGTATGTGGAGACATACGGGTCGATCATGTTTAAGTGATAACCTAAATGGTCTGTAGCAGATGGATAAGGCTAGGTACCTTATCCTGGTGACACTACGAGTATGGCTTACTTTGTAGGTGTTACAATTGTTGTAAAATGCTAAAAAAGGTCTGATCCTGATCATTCATATATTAGACATGTGAGCGAGGATATTTTATACAAAGGAATTTTTATAAGACCGGATCACGAGATGTTTAGTCTCATTATATAACGTCATTCATAATAGAGACTTACATTTCACAAGGATGACTATAGGTAACATGACCTGAATCCTGAGTGAGTTATGAACTCCTGCCTATGAGGGCGATCCTTTGATTTGTATGGGTGAGAGTGGCCAAATCGTCGACTCAACAAACCTACCATTTTGAGGATTCGTCTGATTCGAGAGCTGAGAGCACAACTACACAAGATGGAATTCACTCCTTCCCCGAAGCAGGGGTAAGTAGATAAATTACTCCCTTAAGGGCTGATTCTTGGTCTTGAACAATGTGGCGCCACGCCCTCTCCTGGCTCGAGAGGGGTTTAGTCATATTATGACTACAATCTTTGTTCATTAGAGGGATTAGTGGTACTTAAGGAGTTAGATGTAACTACAAGGGCAAAACGATAATTTTTTGCCTAGCTATACTTACGAGCAATTTGTGAAGGGTCATCGTACTGTTGGCTGGTTATATCCAATGGACACAGAAATATATCTATAGTGCGAAGAGTGCAGTTGTCAGTCTTTAGTGGAGTGCCCGATAGTTAATGAATGGTGAATAATGTAATTAAAGAGTTTAATTAATTATTCATGTACTGTTTGAGCTTCAAACTACAGGTCCATGAGGTCCCCTTGGTAGCTCAATAGGATTTAGTTGAGAATCAGTTTTTGGATTAATTTGAATTGTTCAAATTGATAGAGGGATTTAATTATATATGAAATAATTAAGTTGTTCAATTATATGTGATATAATTGTCATAATGTAATTGATACATTATAGCTTAATGGGAGGAAATAAATAGTTGAATAAGATTCAAATATAGTTTCTATGAATTGGATTCAAAGTTGTTAAATTTAATATAAATATGATTTATATTAAATGCTAAATAAAAGAGAAAAGAAACTATAGTTTATATTGTATGTGATACAATATTAAAACTATAGGTTATATGTTATATTTTATATAACATATAATTTTATATATATATATATATATATATATATATTATGATAATTTAGTTATCATATTTATATTTATATTATTATTATTATTTTGATCATAAGGAAGGATGTTACAACCCCTTCCCTATTTTTTTCTCTCCACCCACATTAGTGGGGGTGGTTATTCTTTATGGCAAAGAGAATAAAAGAAAAGTTTGTCTTCTTCTTCTTTTAGAAATCAGTGTTGGACAACTGCAATTTCTTTTTAACAGAAGTGTTATGTGTATTTTGTCTTGAGGATACATAATTCTCAATCTTCTTCCTCTACACATTAAGTTTTCCCTTTTAACCAAAATAGTCAGAGCCCACCACTCCTAGGTTCTCACCCTGAGAATACCAAGGTAATGTTTGTGGTAGTTTCCGATTCTGTTTGAGATTTATCTTGAAGAAGGTAAGGTGTTCATGATTTTGTTTGAGAAAAAAACGTGAAGAAAAGGTCTTCAATGGTGACGTTTCTTGAAACCCTTATGAAAGCATGTTGTAATTTAGATTTAAATGCATATCTTATTGTTTGTTTACCATAAAACTTTGTATTCAATAAATTACGGAATTTGGTCGATTCGCTTCCGCTCAAGGTTCTCTTTATTAGAGTTCCTTTAGTGCAAACCTTCAAGACTAGACTAGTGGCAAAGAGTTATACCCAGGTTGAGGGAGTTGACTATGAGAGACTTTCTCACATGTTGCCATGTTTAAGTATATCCGAATCCTCCTGTCCATTGTCTCATATTATGACTATGAGATTTGGAAAATGCATGTCAAGACTACTTTTCTGAATGGCATTCTTGAGGAGACCGTTTACATGGTGCAGCTCGAGGTATTCATAATCCAAGGTCAAGAGCAAAAGGTTTGTAAGCTTAATCGATCCATTTATGGACTGAAGCAAGCTTCTCGATCTTGGAATATAAGGTTTGATACTATGATGAAATCTTATGACTTTGATCAAAACGTTGATGAGCCTTGTGTATACAAGAAGATCATCGACAATTCAATAGTTTTCTAGTGTTATATGTAGATGATATCCTACTCATTGGAAATGATGTAGGTTTACTAACTGCAGTTAAGAATTCGCTAGCGACCCAATTCCAAATGAAAGATTTAGGAAAGGCTCAGTTTGTTCTAGATATTTAGATCTTTAGAGATCGAAAGAACAAAATGCTAACTCTGTCTCAAGAATCCTATATTGACAAGATGCTTGTCAAATATTCGATGTAGAACACCAAGAGGGACTTGTTGCCTTTCAGGCACGGAGTTACATTGTCTAAGGAATAATGTCCTAAGACACCTCAAGAGGTTGAGGAGATGAGACGGATCCCCTATGCATCTGCTGTGAGAAGTTTGATGTATGCAATGTTATGTACTATACCTGATATCTGCTATGCAGTAGGGATAGTCTGTAGATATCAATCTAATCCAGGATTAGATCGCTGGACCATTGTCAAACACATCCTCAAGTATCTATGGAGAATGGGTGACTACATGCTCATGTATGATTCTAAGGATTTGATACTTATGGGATACACGGACTCTAATTTTCAGACTGATAAGAATTCTAAGAAATCCACATCAAAATCAATGTTCACTTTTAACAGAAGGGTAGTAGTATGGAGAAGCACCAAGCAAGGGTGCATCGCTGACTCCACTATGGAGGCTGAGTATTTAGCGGCTTGTGAAGTTGCTAAGAAAGTTGTTTGGCTCAGGAAATTCTTGACTAATCTGGAAGTTGTTCCAGACATGTCAAAACCCATCATACTTTATTGTGATAATAGTGATGTTGTGGCTAATTATCGAGAGCCTAGAAGTCATAAGAGCGGGAAGCATATAGAGCGAAAGTATCATCTCATCCAAGAGATTGTGCATCGAAGAGACGTGATTATCACACAGATAGCTTTGAAGCACAACATTGTTGATCCATTTACAAAGGCCATCACAACTAAGGAGTTTAAGCGTCACCTGCAGTGTATGGGTCAATAGGACAGGCCACGTCTAGACTAGCACAAGTGAGAGATTTGTACTGGACGCATACGCCCTAGTTTATTATTTATGTACTTGTATTTTGACTATATTGTACAGTCCACTAGCTTTAGGCCAAGAGGGAGATTGTTAGGGTTAATGCCATAAATCTTGTAGGGTCTTATAGTTTGTAAATCTTATTGAACAACCTCATTATTTATTTAATAAAATATATGATATTTTATTCAAACTCCTTGTCTATTTAATAAAATATATGATATTTTAGTTTCATTAACCACAAACCAATAAACTAACATCCAAGGTTATTCTTGTAACTTAAACATGTATGTAGAGACATACGGGTGGATCATGTTTAAGTGATAACCTAAATCGTCTGTAGTAGATGGATAAGGCTGGGTACCTTATCCTAGTGACACTACGAGTATGGCCCGCTTTATAGGTGTTACAATTGTTGTAAAGTACTACAAATGACCTGATCCCGATCATTCACGTGTAGACATGTGAGTGGGGATATTCTATATAAAGGAGTTTGTGTTAGACCGAACTACGAAATATTTTATCTCATTATATAATGTCGTTCATAATAGAGACTTACATTTCACCAAGATGACCATAGGTAACATGACCTAAATCCTGAATGAGTTGTGAACACCTGCCTATGAAAGTAGTCCTTTGATTTGTATGGGTGGGAGTGGCTAGATCGTCGACTCAACAAGCATACCATTTTGGGGATTCGTTTGATTGGTGAGTTGGGAACACAGCTACATAAGAAGGAATTCACTCCTTCCTCGAGGTCGGGGTAAGTAGATAAATTTCTCCCTAAGGACTGATTCAGAGTCTTGAACAATGTGACGCCACACCCTCTCTTGGCCCAAAAGGGGTTTAGTCATAGTTGGACTATGATATAATATTCATTAGAGAGATCAGTGGTACTTAAGGAGTTAGATGTAACTATAGGGGCAAAACGGAAATTTTGGCCTAGCTGTACTTACGAGCAATTTGTGAAGGATCATCGTACTATTGATTGGTTATATCCAATGGACATAGAAATATATATGTAATGCAAAGAGTGCAGCTGTCAATCTTTAGTGAAGTGCACGACAGTTAACAGATGGTGAATAATTTAATTAAAGAGTTTAATTAATTATTCATGTACCATTGGAGCTTCAAGCTACAGGTCCACGAGGTCCCCTTGGTAGCTCAATAGGATTAATTGAGAATCAATTTTTTGATTAATTTGAATTGTTCAAATTAATAGAGGGATTTAATTATATATGATATAATTAAGTTATTTTAATTATATATGATATAATTATTATTATAATGTATTTGATAACTTAATGAGATGAAATAAATATTTAAATAAGATTCAAATATTTTTCTATGAATTGGATTCATAGTTGTTAAATTTAATATAAATGTGATTAATATTAAATACCATATTAGAGAGAAAAGAAGCTATAAGTTATATTGTATGTGATACAATATTAAATCTATAAGTTATATGTTATATGTGATACAACATATAGTTATGTATATATGTATAACTAATTTATGATACACATATACATAACTATATGTTATATCTGTCTCTTATACACATCTAGATGTGTATAAGAGACAGATATATATGTTATATCATATATATAATATGATAAGTTAGTTATTATATTTATATTTATATATACTCAATATCATTTTTATTTTATTTTAAATAAAAATGAGGGAGGGAGTTACAACTCCCTCTCCTTCTTTTCTTTCCACCAACATTAGTGAGTGCTTGTGGTATTTGGTTCTTTGAAAGACAGGAGAGAGTTTCCTTCTTCCCAATAATCTTATTATCGAGATTGACAGTGAGAAAAGAGACAAACGAGTTCTGTGTTTTGGAATTGTTGCTGAACAATTTGCAAATCTTCTTTCACCTCTCTATTAAGTTTCCCTCAATCCAAAATAGCCAGAGCCCACCATTCCTGGGTTCTCAGCCTGAGAATACGGAGGAAGTCTATATGGTCATGTTCATTCTTGTTCGAACTATTGAGGATGATGCCCTAAACTCCCGTGTAGTTTGTGAACACGGTTTTGAACGAACGCTTATGATGTACAATATATTATATTTTCTTCACTTATTGTCTTTGAAAATTGGATGTTTTATTTTCTTTACCACGAACCAATACACTCAAATCCCTGATTGTCATTATGTAACTTAAGCATGTATGTGGAGACATATAAGTGGATCATATCTTAAGTGATAACCAAAATTGTCTGTAGTATATGGATATAGGGGGGAAACTTTATCCTGGTAACGCTACGGATGCGTCCTGCTTTGTAGAATAATTACAAGTGTTGTGACTTGCTACAATTGATCTGATCCTGATCATTCATGTGGGGACATGCAAGTGGGGGCGTCCTATACAAAGAGTTTGTATAAGACCTGACCACGAAGTGTTAACGTCTCGTTATATAACATCGTTCACGACTGAGACTTCACTTCACTAGGATGACCATAGGTAACATGACCTCAATCCCGAGTGAGTTGGGAACTCCTACCTTTGAGGGTGGTCCTTTGATTTGCATGGGTGCAAGTAGCCAGGTCGCAGACTCAAACCTACCACTTTGGACATTCGTCTGATTTAGGAGCTGGGAACTCAGCTATACAAGATAGAATTCACTCCTTCCCTGAAGCATGGGTAAGTAGATAGATTGCTCCCTTAAGGGCTGATCCCGGGGCTTGAACGATTTGGCGCCACACACCTTCTCATGGCTCGAGAGGTGTCCACACATAGTTGGACTCTGTTGTATTGTTCATTAGAGGGATCAGTGGTACCTAAAGAGTTAGATGTAACTACAAGGGCAAAACGGTAAATTGGCCTAACTATACTTACGACCATCTGTGAAGGGTTATCGTACTATTGATTCATTATACCCGATGGACACAGAAATATATTTGTGGTAAGAAGAGTTCAGCTGTCGGTCTTTAGTCGAATGTCTGGCAGTTAACGGATGGTGGATCTCGAGGCTAAAGAGTTTAGTCAGCTATTCACATACCATTGAAGCTTCGAGCCATAGGTTCATAAGGTCCCCTTGGTAGCTCAATGGATTCAAGTTGAGAATCAGCTTTTGGGTCAGTTTGAAATGTTCAAATTAACAAGAGGGAGTTTGATTATATATGATATGATTGACTTTATGTATGAGATACATTAATTGGAGGAAAATGGATATAAATATGATTTATATATAGTGGTATGTGAAATTAAATTACAGGTTAATGAATATAATATGATTATATTTATTATTTTAATTGGACAATTATGGGATAATTGGTCGTCGTTTTCTCTGTAACTGTGTGTTAGTAGGAAGTTTGATTCAATTTTTATAACTGAACAATAAAATGAAAATCGTTTTCATTTTGCAAAAGATCACGTAATTCGCTCACGTATAGTGTATACTACACATCGCATAGCAAACTGAGAGACTATACGATAGCTCGAAGATACTGCACGGTCGTATACACGCGTGCCGCTTTCTAAACGATCGTCTAGCGCCCGAGCGATTACTAAACGATCATCTAGACGATTTCTGCCTATTTCCTACACGATCACGATCATATACCTTCGTCTAAATGATTAAACATTGTCTATACGATAGACCCTGTCCTTCTCCCACTTGTTTGGTCGTTGTATACGATCTACATATCCTTCTCCCCTCTACCAAATTCCAACAACGCCCACTCTTTGGATTCTCACACCGAGAATACCGAGGGTTCTAAATGGTGGTGTCATCACCATTATTGCGGTGTTCGTGTAGAGGCCATTCATGAATAGACGATCGAAGTTTTCGTGAATGATTGCTTGGACGTTCCAGTGAGAGCAAGAGTACCTGTTCGTTGGAGAGAATGAGATTTTTGTGGAGAAAAGTTCTTCAACTGGTACGTATCTCTTCTGCTCAAAGGTACTCTTGTATAAGAGTTCCTTCAATTGGTATCAAAGCCAGGTTCTGATATTCCAAATTCATTAATGCAAAGAACTGCATTTACATTTTCGGTGGGTAAAAGCATGTCTGCTCTTTGTTTAAGCGTTAAATAGTTTGTGGATGTAGGATTAATGGAATTTCTGGGATGAAGCCCTTGGATTGTTTAAATTCTTTTACATTTGTTGTTAATTGTAAGGGCCCCTGCATTTTAGGACATATTAACTGCTATCGAGTCTATAATTTCAAAGTTATTTAAGTCTATGAGTCGTTCGTGAAGAAGCTTTGAGGCAAGGGTTGCTGTTCTTCAAGGATGAAGACGACTTGGTTGGGTCGTGTAAACGATGGGGTAAACGATCGTTGAGTATCGGATACTCGGGAGCTGGGTGACGCGTGCGCACTAGACGATCGTGTAGCTCAGCAAGCTTCATCTCTTAGTTACTAACTACATGATCGCAGAGTAAATCATTTACTTATCGCGTGTCAAGTGATCGTCTAGATAATCGAGCTTCGCAGCTTCATTGTCGTCTAAACGATTGTTTAGCATCCGCATGTTTTTGTCTTGTGCGCTAAACGATCACCTGTGAACCGGTTTGCTCGATGGAAAATGTCATAGATAGAGTTTTTCCTTTCGTTTTTTAGGTGGTTTATCCCGGTCCATTAATCTTTGTGAATATACATAGGATGTATGTTTTATTTATATGTCATATAGTATGCCATATAGAAGAAATCCCACTTAGGTTATGCATTAGTCATGCATCATCTCTTTATTATAAGTGTTATGATTTAGAGAAACATGATTTAAATTACGTAAGAGTATGCCCATGCATCATATAATATAAGAGTTATATTTATGCATGCATAAAGTATTGACATGCATCATCTTTGTATTATAAGTGTTATAGTATAAGGATCTATGAAAAGCATGTGTGCTTGGTTCGTTACTTGTATGTAAAATTTATGTATAGTAATGACCGGACATTGCATGAAGCATGACACATAGGTTAAATTTATAAGAGTTATAAATACCTCATTGTGTGGCAATGTGGCTTTAGTTGTTTCTTTTATAAAGGTTATAAGGAAATTAGAACTAAAATCAATAAGGAAGACATGCATGCCAACTTAGATTTAAATCATGGTTTTAAAAATCTTTTAAAACTTGGTCGAGATAGACCTAAGATCACGGTTCCAATATGATTAGCAACCTTAGGGTTTAATCTTTTAATTAGTTTAATAGGATTAAATTGACTAATAAAAGATTAAAATATAGCAAATCTATCTATAAGGGATCTTTTGTCTAAGGCGGGTTCTGTCAAGGCTAGGGTATTATAGGTGATAGAAACGGAACACCCTTATCTGGAAACCTACCTGAAAAGGTGAATTAGATATATTTGATGCATACATGCAAGCTTAAGGACAATCCATTAAAAAGTTTAATGTGACTACTTGAACTTGTTTTATTTTCAAAGACAAAAGTTGTTTTTGAATAGATTAAAAGTGACTTAGACTAAAATCAATAACCGGATTGTCTAGGTTAATGAACCCCTAGGTAGACCCTTCAGTGGGAGGTACTTGGGGCATTTGATGCTTTATTTAAACCTCTCGCATTTCTCCTTTTATTGTCCACACTGTGAGATCTATCCTCGGCCTCGTGGAACCCTGAAAGTGTCCCCCTAAAGGATGGTGTTTGGGTAGGTCAATATCAAGGTGGATGGAGAGAATGTTCATAGTAAGTGGGAGCGGGACGTGCGACAGCATATCCCACGGTCTCTCTCGTTAGGTTGAATAACATTTCTGTGTATCGCCTCGAGACACCCTGGGAGTGTCCCCCTATAGGATGGAAATTTTGCACGTTTTTTTATTTGATCTCCTATTTAGGATAAGGTTAATTAATCTTTTGTCCTAATCTGCTTTTTTCCTATGGTGGGAGCATTAGGGCGAGACTCTGGAGCCAAAAATGAGGGGTTACGCTTACGCGAAATTGTTAAGGGTTAACAGCTCTGGACCGAACAAATGATGGCTGTTAGGTTCAGTTCCAAGAGTTGGTTCTGCCTAATGGTTGAGAGTGTCTCATGCCCTGTCTCTTATACACATCTAGATGTGTATAAGAGACAGGAGAAGGCCTGAGCTTATATCTTGGTCAGTCTTAGTGACGTGTTGGTCAAGAAGCATGAGCCCATGGTCTCAGCGCGTGAGATCATGGAGTCCCTGAGGGGATGTTCGGACAACTGTCTAGACAACTCAAGCACAAGGCTCTAAAATACATCTTCAACTCCAAAATGGAGGAAAACACCTTTGTTCGTGAACATGTGCTTAACATGATGGTTCACTTCAATGTGGTGGAGATGAATGGGTCTAGAATCGTTGATTTGGAATACCAAAACCTGGCTCTTTAGAAAGTTTTCAAGTCGTTCGTGTGCTATTTGAGGGAATCTTGAAGAAAAGTCTTCAAAGGTAAGGTTTCTAAAACCTTAATTTACATATATATGCATATCTTGTTTCTTTGTTTTACTGTAAAATTTATATTCAATGAAAAATGGGATTTGGGTCAATCTTTCTTCCGCTTACAGTTCCCTTTAGTTTAGGTTCCTTGATCTATATCTTAGCAAGTCTATCTGACATTTATACCAAGAAGCATGAGATCATGATGTTTGTACGTCAAATTACAGAGTCCCTCCAGGAGATGTTTGGACAACCGTCCATTCAGATCCGACAGGAGGCCCTCAAGTACATTTACAATGCGCGCATGAAGGAAGATCATTCAGTGATAGAACATGTTCTCGACCGAATGGTCCAGTTCAATGTTTCCCAAAGGAACAGAGCGGTCATCAACAAGCAGAGTTAGGTGTCCTTTATTTCAAAATCTCTTCTGAAAAGTTTTCTTCAATTCTGCAACAATGTGGTTATGAACAAAATACAATATACTCTGGCTACCCTTCTTAATGAGTTATAGACTTATGAGTCCCTTATGAAATTTAAGGTACTAGTAGAAGGAAAGGCAAATTTTGTCCATTCCAGAAAGTTCCACAAGGGTTCATCCTCAGGAACCAAGTCTTTTATTTCATCCTTTAGTTCTAAAAAGATCGAGAAACATAATAGAGAGAAGGGAAAGGCTCCCGTTGCTGGGAAGGGCAAGGACAAGGCTAAGAATGACAAGGGAAAATGCTTCCTCTGCAATGTGGATGGTCACTGGAAACGCAATTTCCCCCAAGTACCTTACTGAGAAGAAGAAAGAGAAGGAAGGTAAATATGATTTACTAGTTCTAGAAACTTGTTTAGAGGAAAATGACCATGATGCTTGGATACTTGATTCAGAAGCCATTAATCACATTTTTTCTTCTTCACAGGGAATTAGTTCCTTCCAGCAGCTCGAGGAGGGTGAAATGACGCTCAAGGTTGAAATGGGAGACACCATTTCAGCTCATGTAGTGGGAGCTGCTGAGTTATTTGATGGGAGTAGATTTCTGTTTTTAGAAAACTTATACATTGTTCCTAAAAAGAGGAGAAACCTTGTTTCTATTTCCTGTTTAATTGAAAAATCGTACTCTGTTTCCTTTATTTCTAATAAAGCATTCATTATGAAAACTGATGTTACTATCTATTCAACTAAACTAGAAGACAACTTATATGTGTTAAGACCAACTAAATAAGAAAAATTTGACTAAAAGACCTTTTAGTGGAAAACATTATAGAGCCAAAAAGCCCTTAGAGCTCATACATTTGATTCTTTACGTCTAATGAATGTAAAGGCTCGAGGAGGGTACGAATACTTCATTTCTATCATAGATGATTATTCGAGATATGGTTACTTATATTTAATGGAACATAAGTTTGAAGCCTTTGAAAAATTCAAAGAGTACAAGGTTGAAGTTGAACATAGAATTCAATCCCAAATTTCAGCACCTGGTATACCTCAGTAGAACGGTGTATCAGAGAGGAGAAATAGAACCTTATTAGATATGGTTCGTTTTATGATGAGCTATGCTCAATTGCTTAACTCGTTCTAAGCTATACAGTAGAGACTGCAGTCCACATCTTGAACAATGTTCCCTCGAATAGTGTTTCTGAAACACCTTTCGAGTTATAGAAGGGGCATAAAACGAGTTTACATTACTTCAGAATCTGGGATTGTCCTGCACATGTGTTTGTGAAAAATCCTAAGAAGTTAGAACCTCGTTCAAGATTATGCCAATTTGTTGGTTACTCTAAGGAAATGAGAGGTGGTCTATTCTATGACCCTCAAGAAAATAAGGTGTTTGTATCGACAAACACTACATTTTTAGAGGAAGACCACATGAGAGATCATAAACCATGTAGCAAAATAGTATTCAAATGAAGCTACTGAAGCATCAACAAGGGTTGTTGATGCAGCTGGTCCTTCATCAAGAGTTAATGAAAAAGTCAGCAGTTCAAGTCACTCTCGTCCTTCTTAATCGTTAAGAGTGTCTCGATGCAGTGGAACGGTTGTGATCCATCCTGATCGTTATTTTAGTTTTTACTAAAACCCAGGTTGTCATACCAAATGATAGTGTTGAGGATCCATTGTCCTATAAAATAGGCAATGAAGGACGTAGACAAGGACCAATGGGTCAAAGCCATGGACCTTAAAATGGAGTCTATGTACTCCAATTTAGTATGGAGTTTGTAGATCCACCTAAAGCAGTCAAACCCATACGGTGTAAATGGATTTATAAAAGAAAGAGATATGTAGCCGGAAAGGTACAAACCTTCAAAGCTAGACTTGTAGCAAAGGATTATACCAAGAAGGAAGGGATTTGCTATGAGGAAACTTTTCCCCTATTGCTATGCTTAAGTCTATAACAATTCTCTTGTCCATAGCCACGTATTATGACTATGAGATATGGAAAATAGATGTCAAGACTGCCTTTCTGAATGACAATCTTGAAGAGTATATCTTTATGTCTTAACTCGAGAGGTTCATAGTCCAAGGTTAGGAGCAAAACATTTGCAAGCTGAATCGATCCGTTTATAGGTTGAAATATGTATCCAAATCTTGGAACAATAGATTTAATACAATGATCAAATATTTTGGTTTCGATCAAAACGTTGATGAACCTTGTATCTAAAAGAAAACTACCAACGATAAAGTAGCTTTCTTAGTACTTTATGTGAATGATATCCTACTCATTGGGAATGATGTAGGGTACCTTACTAACATTAAGGAATTGCTGTCAACTCAATTTCAGATGAAAGATTTGGGAGAGGCGTAGTATGTACTTGGGATCCAAATCATTAGGGATTGCAAGAACAGAATGTTGGCTATATCTTAAGCAACTTATATCGACAAAATGTTGACTCAATATTTGATGCAGAATTCTAAGAAGGGTTTATTACCTTTCAGGTATGAAGTTCACTTGTCTAAGGAACAGTGTCGTAAGACACCTTAAGAAGTTGAGGATCTGAGATGTATCCCTATGCCTCAGCTGTAGGCAGCTTAATCTATGTTATGCTTTCCATTAGGCCAAACATTTGTTATGCAGTAGGAATAGTGTGACAACAGTGGGGTAATAACCAGCTCTAAAAAACCTCACAATCACAAATGAGGAAAGCATATTGAAAGGAAGTATCACCTAATATGGGAAATTGTACAACGAAGAGATGTGATCGTCACAAAGATTGCTTCAGAGCATAACATTACTTATCCATATATGAAGGCTCTCTTGGCTAAAGTGTTCGAGGGTCATCTAGAGAATCTAGGTCTACGAGACATGTACATTTTATAATCTGGGGCAAGTGGAAGATGTGTAATGGGTATATGGATGACCTAGTTTATTGTATTTATTTATCATAATCCCGCCTTTTCGATTCCGATATCATGTATGTATAACCCACTAACTATAGTTTTATTCAAGTGGGAGTTTATTAGGTTTTATGCTTTAAAGCTTATAGATAGTAAGTGTTATAATTGACTGTCATCAATAAAGAGTTATAGATGTTAATTCAATAAATATTATCCTGTTGTTTTCTATTTTTTCTTAATAACCCTAAATCCAATAACTAATATCCAAAGTTGTCTTATGAGTCTTGAATTATATGTGGAAACATATAGAGATCAATGTTCAAGATACAACCTAAAGGGTCTATAGTATAAGGATAAGGCTAGGTACCTTATCCAAATAACACTACAGATACGGCCCACATTGTATTTGATACAAACGCAATGATCCAATGCGTTCGTGTAGGTGACATATGAGTGGGGATATCCTATGCAATAATTTTGCATAAGATTGGACTGCGAAATTGTAACCACTAGATGTAACATTGTTGACTAGTTAGGTTTCTATTTCACTAGGATGACCTAGGAAACTTAGTCTTAATCCTTAGTATATTCTGAACTTCTATTCACGAGGGATTGTCCTTTGATTTTCTTGGGTGAAAGTGGCTAGTTTGAATTAAATTGTTCAAATAAATTTGAGGAAATTCTATATTAATATGATTAATATGTAATTTATTATGGATGTGATCTATAATTTAAATTAAGTAGGAAAGAAACATTTGAATGAGATTCAAATAATTAACCCAAGTGAATTAGATTCACAAAGAATTAATTAATAAATAAAGAGGTGTTATGAATAACTTTTGAATGTCTACAAGGCTATAATTGACAATGTACGGAAAGATATCATGTTTATAAACTATCCATCAGGTTAAACAGGTGCAAGGAAATAGGTTACAGGTACTCTTTGGTAGTAGATATCATAAGAAGGGTTGGGATCTGCTGTCTTCACATCTTCTTTCAGGATAGAAAGGTAGGCTGAGAAGGGGTATGAGAAGTCGGTATCAGACCAAGAGATTTTAGAGGGAGGAACTAGGATAATGCATAACAATTAGGAGTATGTGAACACCATAACATACCTAACAATGTGCTATATTATAGGAACCATGCCTTGAAGAAGTGGTAGACTAAGTAAGCAAATGACAGACGAGAATCGTGACCCTACCAGAGAACCGATAGCATTGAAAGTAGCATCATAAAGAGAGTCTAACACTTATCAGGATAGAGCTAACCTAATATGGAGGATAGGGTTTTTGACCAAATTAGTTAGAGGTTGGCAGCTAGTATGGGTTTTGTTCAAGCAAACCCAGAGAAGAAGTATGGTATAGAAAGAATGAAGGCACTAGGTACCACTACGTTTGAAGGAACAAAATATCTGGTAGATGTCGAAGTGTAGTTAAATCTGATAGAGAAGTGCTTCCGAGTTATGGTATGTCTTGACCATCAAGCCGAGTTAGCTGTGTTTCTACTCCAAAAAAGGGCAGAAAATTGGTGGAGAGTCTTGGACTCTAGGAGAAGCGGTGCAGATATGATGAGCTAGGAAGAATTCAAGAGAATCTTCCAGGATAAGTATCATCCTAGTTCCTTTCATGATGCGAAGAGGAATAATTTTCTAAGGTTGGTTCAGAGATTGATGATAGTGGTAGAGTACAAGCAAAAGTATACCAAGTTATCCAAGTATACTTCTACTATTAGTGTTGAGAAGAAAGACAGACACAAGAGATTTGAGAATGGTTTATGGAAGAAGATTCGTACTCCTATAACCACTACTGTTAAATGGACGTCTGCTATTAGTGTGGGTAGATAAGTCACTTCAAGAGAAAGTGTCTTCAATTGATTCAGGAGAGAAAGGCAGAGCAGAAAGCAGTATCTCAGACAGTAAACCAAGCTAGAGTAGAAGGAGCGAGAGGTAAAGGTATTAGTGGTGCTAAGCAAAAGGGTGTTGTGGGACGTTCACGTCAAACGACAAATATTTATGCTATGTAGAGCATGATGAGGCACCAGATGTTCTTGCTGTTACTATACTTATTTGTAATCAGCGTGCACATGTATTGCTAGATCTAGGAACTACTCATTCATTTATCTCTAGTATGTTTGCTCTGACTATTGATAGGATGCTGATAGCACCAAAAATGTGCTATTTTCCTCTTCTTAATTCTAGGTTGTTACTATGTTTAATGTGTTTATTTAATGATTTTATAGGTATCAAGCAACTTGGAGGTATAATCAGTCGTTACGATCTATTTGGGGTTAATTTGGAGCAATTAGGAGCTAATTTGAGCAACTAGACTTCAAAAGGATGTGAAATGACGAAAATGCCCCTGGATGGAGCATTGCAACACTATAATAAATTAGCCTCCACAATGCTGAAAAATAGGGTAGCTTTACAACACTCCAAATTTTGACAGAGGCGTGCGTGTTGTCTGTCACAGGGTTGCAACGTTAGGTGCAGCGTTGCAATGCTGCGACTGTTGTATAAAACATTTCTTCTTCATTTTAGGGTAAAGGAATCAACCCAATTCGGGCTTCCAGCACTTTTTCCCTCTTTTCTCTCTTCCATTTTCTTCTTTGGTGTTCATTTTGTAATTAATCGAGTCTATGCCAGGTTGTAGCTTCTCATCTTCTATAGGAAGGTAAGAATTTGGTTTCTTAGCTTAGGGATTTGTAGGAACTCAATGTTATTTTGGGAGATTCTGAATTTATGATGTATATGATTTTGTTTATGGGTTTCAATCTGAGTTTTGCGTTTATGAATTACATGATTCTATTATTGATTGACGACCAAGAATTCGTTCTACGACTTAATTGCTTAGAGATGACTTGTAATATGTGACATTTACTTATAGGTTAATCTCAAAAGAAGAAATAGGTTAGGCTTGCAATTCATTGTCTATAATGAACAGTAGATTGTTTTATCAACCTAAAGAGAAACCATATTGAATGTCTAATTAGACGATGGAAGTTAAACACTCATCTTAGCGTCATCCTTAGAGATTAATGTGGTTGGTTAATCATGTTTATTATAGATTCATTTGAGCATGTTTAGCTAATTAGGTAATTAGGACCATTGGTTACGATTCTATCTAAATTTGGCTAAGCATAAGCAAGGAGAGTCATATGTTATGGTTCAATGATCTTAATGGCATTGGGTGAATCCATTCCTCTGAGCTAGAACATCTCGATTAATTACACTTCTATCTTTTACTTTCATTGCATTTTATTTCCTTTATGCATTTCCTATTCCAATCCACACCAACCCCCCCTCCCCCTCTAATTTTACCACATTAACTAAAAATGCACTTCGAGGAACTAATCTTCCGTGCTTCCTTGAGGTTCGAACCCGGACTTGTCGCTTGTACTACCAGTTCATATAAGTAGTTTGTTCGATAAATTATGTATGATTTGATTGGCGGTCTTTTAGGAGCGACACCAAAAAGATTTCTATCAGATGCTAGAATATATGCCTGATGAGTTGCTTATTTCTACCCCTATTGGTGATGTTTAGATAGTTAGTGAATTTCAAGAATTGTGAGATTGTGATTGAAGGGTTAAGCATGTTAATTGATTTAATTCTTTTAAAGATGTCGGAATTTGATGTCATCCTAGGAATGGATTTTATATAGATACGATGCATCAATGGATTGCTAAGAAATTAGGTAGACTCCTATCCTAGATTACATTTACCCTTGTATTTTAAGTTTCACCATTTATTCTCTTTCCACACAAAAACTCCCAATTTGTTGCTCTAGTTAGGAAATTGGCTTAATGAAACAAATCATGCTTCCCTGCGGATTGACTCATACTTATCACTCTTGCTATGTGTTTTTAGTGATAGGAGTAGTTCAATATTGTAAATTTTCTTTAGATTTGTGGTTCTTTTCGAGAATTAAATAACACTGGGAAATGCTGTGAACAAAAAGGACATCGTTGTCGGGGATGACATTACGTTTCATTGGTTAAATTCCTAGTTAGGGCATTCTTTTGCTTTTGATTTGTTTTCCTTTTTATGTTAGTGTTCTAAGCATGGCAGGGTATCATCAACAAGGATGGGGACAATCGAGTGGAGTATCTCGGGCTAGTGACGAGGTTTGTGACCTTCGAGGTCAACTTTCTGAGTTAACTTCTTTAGTTGGTTGGATTGGTTGCAAGTAAACCGCAGTAGGTGCAAGCATGTAGGATTGATCAACGTGAGCAAGCATGCTCAAGTTTGCAGTGGAGCCCTATGCCACGAGATTACTCCATGGGAGGCTATCCTAGTTATATGGATGATGATTTCCAATGGCCTAGATGAGAGGAGTCCTATGGCTATGGAAAGCTAGGATGGGACTAATGCAAATATGATCTGCACCCTGTCACAATCGACATGTCGATGTAGGCTCACACCACCGGCTCAAGTATGTCATTAGAAGATGTGATGAGATAGCTTGCCGATAACAATCTTCTTTTTTAGCAGGAGATCCGCAACTTATAGCAGGAGAGCTTTAGTTTTCAGACTGAGGTTGGAACTGATCTTTAGAGTTTGAGAGACTCAGTCATTCAATCTTCTGTTTCAGTTGAGAGAGGACGCGAATCCCTACCACTCACATCCTATGATTCTACCGAGGCGTGCAGCGATGAGGTAACAACATTGAGGATGAGCTGGAAGATAGCATGCCATGTCTATTGGGATTGATGTCCTAATTTCCCCGATGGTCTCGTAGTTTGTAAACATTTTGTAAACACATTGTTATTAATAAAATAAATGTTATTTTATTTTCATTTACTCAAATCCAATAAACTAAGATTCGTTGTTATTTCATGTAACTTAAGAATGTATGTGAGACATAACAGTGGATCATGTCTTAAGTAATAATCTAAATGGTCTGTAGTATAAGAATAAAGAAGGGATACCTTATCCTTGTGATACTACGGATACGGACTGCTTTGTAGATGTTTAGAAGTGTTATAAAGTGCTACAAATGATCTGATCCTGACCATTCATGTGGAGACATGCGAGGAGGTGTCCTATATAAAGAGTTTGTATAAGACTGAACCACGAGATGATTAGTCTCTTTATATAACATCGTTGATAATTGAGACTTAACTTCATTAAAATAAACATAGGTGACATGACCTTAATCCTGAGTGAGTTAGAAACTCCTGCAAATGAGGGTGATCCTTTGATTAGTATGGTTGAGAGTGGCCAGATTGCCAACTTAACAAGCCTACCTTTTTAGGGATTTGTTTGATTGGGGAGCTGGGAACTCAGCTACACAAGACGAAATTCACTCCTTCTCCGAAGCAGGGGTAAGTAGATAAATTGCTCCCTTAAGGGCTGATTTTGGGTCTTGAACATAGTGGCCACACCCACTCTTTGGAAGAAAGAACTCAATCATAGTAGGACTATGGCTTATTGTTCATTAGAGGAATCAGTGGCGCTTAAGAAGTTAGATGTAACTATAGGGGCCGGTAAATTGACCCAACTATACTTACGAGCGATTTGTAAAGGGTCATCGCAATGTTGATTGATTATATGGACACAGAAATATATCTATAGTGCAAAGAGTGCAGCCATCGGTCTTTAGTGGAGTGACCAATAGTTAACGGATGGTGGATCTCGTGAATAAAGAGTTTAATCAATTATTCACGTACCGTTAGAGCTTCAAGCTACAGGTCTATGAGGTCCCCTTGGTAACTTAATGGATTCAAGTTGAGAATCAGATTTTGAGTTAGTTTGAAGAGTTCAAATTAACAAGAGGAAATTCAATTATATGTGATATAATTGATATGAGGTTTTAGATACATTAATCGGAGGAATTAGTATAAATATGATTTATATTAAATACCATAAAATAGAAAAAGAACTATGGTTTATATGTTTCATATGATGAAATATTAAAACTATAGGTTATAAATATAATATGATAGGTTGGTTATCATATTTATTTATAATATATTAATTATATGATAATTAATTCTTTTTCTCTAATAACAGAATTGAGTGGGAGGTTATTGGAAGTTTTATGGTAACCGTGAGATAAAAAGGAAAATTGTTTTCCAAAACTAGAATTGATTGATTCGAGAACTTCTCACGAAAAAGGCTATCAAGTAAAAATTGTTTTTACTAAGCGATAGCCATTGAAAGCATACACGATCGAGTTAAGAGTTGACTATACGATAGTTACTCGATGATCGTTGCTACACGATCGAGTAGCAAAGTCTATACGATAGGCTTCCATTTTCTAAATGACCGAGTACATCGTCTATACGATAGAAAGTCTTCATCTCCCACTTACTCGGTCGTCTACTCGATCGTATACCACCTATCTTCCTCAATCCAAGATCATCTAGAATCCACAATTCCTGGATTCTCACATCGAGAATACCAAGGTAACACTTGTGGTGGTGTTCTAAATTCGTTCGTGGATCGAGTTAGACTCGATTAGGGTCAAGGAGCATCCAGTTGTTCTTGTTGTTGGTTGTTTCGTTCGTTGCATTCGAGTGCATCGTTGGACACATTGGACATCGATCAAGGGATACTTCAATAATAGTTCTTCAAATGTAAGCATACTCTATCCCTTGTATTTTCTTGTAGCATGCGGTAATTTCATTTAATGCATAATCTGTTCATTTCTGTTGAAGACTGTACTTGTTTGGGTTCATTTTGAATGGGATTTGGAACGATCCACTTCCGCTGCTCATGGAGATCTCTGTTTTAGATTTCCTTCAATGTCTAGAGCCAATTTGTGAGGACGATGAAGAATCTAAGCCTAAAATCGTTGATTTCCAAGTGATGGAGTTAGAGGTTGAAAGACTTCGCCATGTTCCATCCTTTGTTCATTTATTTTTTAGTTTTATTCTTCTTGTTCTCAAAAGTCTGTTGAGTTTCTTCTTTATTTCGACTCTTTTGAGTCATTTGAGTCTTTTAATTTGTTGTTTTTACCTTTTTTGCCTAAATTTAAAAATACCAAATTCGACCTGTCTGGTTCTCTTCAAAAGATAAAGAATCTAATATCCTTACTGGGCTATATCGACACATCTAAGAAAAGACTTGAGAAATACGAGAATTTTTTTTGTGCCTTGACAAAGGACAAGTCACGTCGAGCAACCGACATTAAAAATGTGCCCTTCCTGGAGGGAGCCAGAAGAACAAAATTTACTGCTTTCTTTATTTGCTTCCTAGATTAGCTTTCTTTTTTTTTTTTTTTTTTTTTTTTTTTTTTTTTTTTTTTTTTTTTTTTTTGTAGGTTCCTATCCTTGGTCCCTAAAGAAGAAATAAACATCTTTTGAGAGGTGAGCCCTTCTACCACACCTCAAAGACCATGCACGAAAATGCCTACATGGGAGGTTTTCTATTCCCTTGTCTTTATTTTCATTAGGCTTAGATTAAAGATACATTGGGGACAATGTATCGTTTTAAGTTAGGGGTGGTGGTTATATATGCATGTCTGGAAAGTCCTTGAGAACCTGAGCTTGGACTTTGTGGTTGAGCTGCTGATATGATTTTTGTGATACATGTATTGTGATGATGACTTTCTGTGATAGGTTTTAAATAGCTCTCTATTCACTTTATTTAGGATTCGCAAAATGTATGCATGATTTTGGGCCAAATTTAAAAAAATTTCTTGATTCCCTTGCAAATTTTAAGCACATAGCCATCTTATTTGTGGTCTTGAATACTTAGGATTGGGTTATTTGGTCCATATGCTTATTGTCACCTTGAAAGGTCTAGGTGATAGTTGTTAAGTAACTGAAGCTCAACTTAGTAATACATGCTTAGGTTTTTGTTAAACTCTTATTTTATAAAGTAAAATCATGTTGTATGTTAAATAAAAGGAAAGAATGTTGTAGAGTAAAAGTAAGTTTGTATGATATTTTTGAAGAGGATTACTCCTCTTTCTTAGGGGTGTGATTAACTTGGGGTGGCTATGACACCCGTAGTTTCCCTCTAAGCTAAAGTGCCCTTGAGGAATGAGTAAGCTTCAACATCTTTAAAGGATACATTGCTCATAGTTGGATGTCTTTCACATAACCCGTGTAGGCAAGCCAAAATTAAAGTGGCGTAGTCTAGATAAGGATTCCTCTTTTGTGTTAAAAAAAAAAAAATGCTAGAATAAAAGTTTGGTTCCTTTAAGTTTTACATTGCCACCTGGGGTCTAGGAAGCTTAATACTTGATCCTCCAAGCCAGAGTAGGGAAAAATGAGCTGACAACCGAATAAAATCTTCCCGGGCTAGTAAAGACCTAAATAGGATTGGCTAAGAACACACACACATAGGGGATAGAGAATTAGTTTTAAATATCTTGATTTAGTGCATGCATTTGAATGACCCTATCTTTGTGAAAAATTTGTTATCTTAAGCCTTGAGATTTAATTCACTCATTTGCATCACATGATTCATGTCTGGATTTTGTTTTACCTTGCTCGGGATGAGCAAGACTTAAGTTGGGGGTGTTTTATAGCACTCAAAAAGAGCTATTATTCCCAGCTTAATTTAGACCCGTTAATGGATTTTTAATGTTAATATCCTATTTTGTAAGTATTAAGCACCGCAGAGATAGATCCGAGCAATTGGAGTCAAATGAGGTTAATTTAAATAAATTTGGAGGTGATTTGAGCATCTAGGTTTCAAAGAAGGAGAAATGACCAAAATGCCCCTGACCAAAACGTCGCAACACTTGTTCACATGGATGCAGGGTATCGTTGCATCACTACCCAAGAGCATTGCAATGCTACGAATTTTAACAAAATGTCACCAACGAGTGCAGGTAAGGTAGCATCACGCTAGAGTTGCAACGCCACTCCAACGATCGAGGGTTGCTATCGACAAGAGCGTTGCAACGCTCTTCCTAGAATTGCAATGTTGTGCCTATTGTATAAAAGGATTCTTAGGTAAAAGGAGGAGGCTGATTTTATGGAGGCCGAAGTGGAGCTTTAATTTCCTTCTTCTCCCTTCAGATTTTAGCATCTTAGCTGGTTTTACATTTTATTTTGGATTGTAATCGATGGATCATATCCTTATCTCGAGTTTGTCTATGAAATTTTTCATAATTCCTATTTAATTTCTTTGAGCAAAAGTTCCTATGTTCAATTTCTTTAGATTTCCTTGATTAAATTTGATATTCTTCAACTCTATGCTTTCTTTGAATCTTGATTAATTTAGATTTGCATTTATGTGTTGGATCGATGACCCTATCATAATTGCATATCTTTGCTAGTTAATTCCGAGCTCGCATGTTTCCTTGTGTTAGTCTATGCTTGAATTTAGCCCGGTAGTATAGGATTGAATGTGAATGCTTAGATTTATAGGTTGGACTTGAATCTTAGTTATGCATGTTCAACCTAGGTTCAAAGAACATATTGATTAATTGAATTAGGTTGTCCAATCAATTAGTTAACACAAATGAATCATCAATCTTCATGCATATGAACTTTAATTCTATATGGACATTATTGAACCTAATAGAATTAAGAGCATATATTAGTTAATATTTTCTTTTTGAATCTTGATTAATAATTAGGATGCTGGATCGATTTGGTTTTAATTGGTTGTCAGCCTTTGTAGAAACTAGTTAAGCAAAATCGATTTAATAGTTGTGCATGCATAGATTGAAATGTTTGTTTAATTATTGAATTCCATGATAGAAATTGCATAGGATTCTTTCTCTTGCTATAGAAATTAGATAGACTCCTATCCTAGATTACATTTACCCGTGCATTTTAAGTTCCATCCTTTATTCTCTTTCCACACCAAAACTCCCCATTTATCACTCTAGTTATGAAATTGGCTTAACGAAACAAATTGTGTTTCCCTACGGATTCACTCGTACTTACCACTATTACTACGTCTTTGTAGTGATAAGAGTAGTTCAGTATTATAAATTTTCTTTTGATTCGTGGATCTTTTCGAGAATTAAACAACACCGAAAAAGGCTACAAACAACCATCTAAGTCAAATTACCATTTTAACTTTGAGTTACCTCTGTATCCTTAAGTACCAATACTCCTCTAATGAACAACCTGTTTATGGTCCACCATCAAATAGAAACCCCTCTTGGGCCGATAAGAGGGTAGGGCCTTTTGTTCAAGTCCGAAGACACCAATTAAGGGAACATTCATCTACATACCCTAAAGTCGGGAAGGAGCGAAATCCATCTTGTATTATTATGTTCCCAACACCCCACTCGATCTTGTCTCGAAAATGGTAGGCTTATTGATTCGGCGAACTGGCCACTCTCATTCATACAAATCAATAGACAATTTCTCGTGAACAGGAGTTCATAATACACTCAGGATTGAGACTAAGTTGCTTAGGTCATCCTATTGAAATAGAAACCTATCTAGTTAATGGTGTTACATCTACTGGTTACTATTTCGCAGTCCGATCCTATGCAAACTCATTACATATGATATCCCTCACTTGCATTTCACCTACATGAATGCGCTGGATCATTATGTTTTATCAAATATAAAATGGGTCGTATCCATAATGTCACTAGGATAAGGTATCCAGCCTTATCCCTATACTATAGACCCTTTAGGCTGTATTTTGAACATTGATCTCTGTATGTCTCCACATATAGTTCAAGACTCATAAAACAGCCTAGGGTGTTAGTTTATTGGATTTGGGTTATTAAAAAAATTCGAATACAATACAATCAATAACACTTATTTAAATAACACCAATAACTCTTTATTAATAACAGTCAATTATTTACATTTAATATCTACGAGGTTTAGGGCATAAAACCCAACAAACTCCCACTTGAACTAAAACTCTAGTCAATGGGATGTACATAATATAAAAACCAAAACCAACGGGAATGGTCAATAAATACAATAAACTAGGGCATCAATATACCCATTACACATTTCCCACATGCCCAAGATCATACAATGTACATGTCTCGTAGACCTAGACTCTCTAGATGACTCTCGTATACTTTAGCCGAGAGAGCCTTCGTAAATGGATAAGTAATTTTGTGCTCCAAAGTGATATTTGTGGTAATCAAACCTCATCATTGCACAATCTCCGTATCAAGTGATACTTTCTCTCAATTTGTTTTCCTTGTGTGTGGTTGTGAGGCTCTTTAGAGTTAGCTACTGCCCTACTATTATCACAATATAAGGTGATAAGCAAGTCTATGTTTGGAACCACTTTCAAATCACTTAGGAACTTCCTGAGCCAAACTGTTTCCTTTACTACTTCACAAGAAGCTACATATTTAGCCTCCATAGTGGAGTCTGCAAGGCAACCTTGTGTGATGTTATGTCGTACTATAGTTCCCCTGTTTAGGGTAAACACTGATCCTGACATGGATTTCCTAGAATCCTTGTCAATTTTGAAATCAGAGTCGGTGTATCCCATAAGGATCAAATTCTTAACTCCATACACCAGCTTGTAGTCTCTCGTTTTCCTAAGATGCTTGAGGATGTTCTTAAACCGTTGTCCAGTGGTCTAACCCTAGATTGGATTGATTCGACTAATCCCACTGCATAACAAATATCTAGCCTAGTGTAGAGCATAATTTCTTGAGGTGTCGTAGGACACCATTCCTTAGACAAGTGAACCCCGTGCCTGAAAGATGATAAACCCTTCTTAGAGTTCTGCATTGAATATTCGGTTAACATTTTGTCAATATAAGTTGTTTGAGACAGAGCCAGTGTTCTATTCTTATGATCCCTAATTATTTGGATCACAAGTATATATTGCACCTCTCCTAAACCTTTCATTTAGAATTGGTCTGCTAGACATTTTTTAATATCAGTAAGGTACCCTACATCATTCACAATGAGTAAGATATCGTCCACATAAAATACTAAAAAAGCTACTTTAGTGTTAATGAATTTCTTATAGATACAAGGTTCATTAACGTTTTGATCAAAACCAAAGATTTGATCGTAGTATAAAATCTAGTGTTCCAAGATCTAGATGGCTGCTTCAACCCATAAATGGATCGATTTAGCTTGCAAATTTTTTGCTCTTGACCTTAACCTACGAACCCCTCAAGCTGAGACATGAAGATGTTCTCTCAAGATTGCCATTCACAAAGGCAGTCTTAACATTCATTTTCCATATCTTATAGTCATAATATGTGGATATGGATAAGAAAATTCTTATAGACTTAAGCATAGAAACAGGGGGAAAAGTTTCTTAATAATCAACCTCATCCCTCTAGGTATAACCCTTTACTACAAGTCTAGCTTTCAAGGTCTATACCTTTCCAGCTACATCTCTCTTAGTCAACCCCTTTCCTCTGGGTATAGATCCATTTACATCCTATGGGTTTAACCCCTTTAGGTAGATCTGTAAGTTCTCATACTGAATTGAAGTATATAGACTCCATTTAAAGGTCCATGGCTTTGACCCATTGGTTCTTGTCTACGTCTTTCATTGCCTACTTATAGGACAATGGATCCTCGGCGCTATCATCTGGTATGACAACCTGAGTTTCAATTAAACCCAAGTAATGGTCAGGTTGTGATATAACCCTCCTACCGTGTCAAAGCACTCTCAACGATTGAGAAGGACGAGACTAACCTGAAGTGCTAGCTTCTTCATTAACTCTTAATGAAGAACCAGCTACATCAACAACCCTGGTTGATTGTTCAATAGCTTCATTTAATACTAATTTGGATCATGGTTTATGATCTATTATGTGGTCTTCCTCTAAGAATGTAGCATTTGTTTTGTTTATCCATATAAGCACCTTGTTTTCTTGAGCGTCATAGAACAGACCACCTCTTGTTTCCTTAGGGTAACCAACAAATTGGCATAACCTTAAATGAGATTCCAACTTCTTAGGATTTGTCACTGGCACATATGTAGAACAAACCCAGATTCTGAAGTAAACTAGGCTTATACCCCCTCCATAACTCGAAAGGTGTTTCAGAAAAACTCTTCAGGGAACATTATTCAAGATATGAATTGCAGTCTCTACTGTATACCCCCAAAACGAGCTAGGCAATTGAACATAGCTCATCATAGAACGAACTATGTCAAACAAGGTTCTATTTCTCATTTCTGATACACTGTTCTTCTAATGTGTACCAGGTGCTGAAAGTTGGTATTGGATTCCATGTTTTATCATATAGTATTGAAATGCTAAATCTATGTACTCTCCACCCCGATCCAATCGAAGTGTTTTAATCATTTTACCTAATAGTTTTCAACTTCAGCCTTATACTCCTTGAACTTTTCAAGGGCTTCAGACTTATATTCCATTAGGTATAAGTAACCATACCGCAAATAATCATCTATGAAAAAGATGAAGTATTCGTACCCTCCTCAAGTTTTTACATTCATTGGATCACAAAGATCTGCATATATGAGCTCTAAGGGCTCTTTGGCTCTATAACCTTTTCCACTAAAAGGTCCTTTAGTCATTTTTCCTTCAAGACAGGATTCACATGGAGATAATGAATAATCTTCTAACTTGTTTAGAAATCCATTTTTTACCAGTCTCCCGATCCTATCAAGATTTATGTGACCTAATCTTAAATGCCAAAGATACGTATTATTATTACTTGGAGAAATTCTTCACCTTTTTGTTTGAGTATTTTCAGTTTTAAACATCTCATGATTTGAAAATGCTTTTGATTCAGTTGGTCTTAATACATATAAGTTGTTTTCTAGTTTAGCTGAACAAATTGTCTCATCATTTTTCATAATGAACGCTCCATTAGATGAAAAAAAACTAAATAAGATTATTCAATTAAACAAACTAATAGATACAAGGTTCCTCTTAATTTTGGGAACTATATATAAATTATCCAAAATTAAGTATCTATTTCTAAAAAAATAAATTAATAGCTCCCACTTCACACGCTGAAATGGTGTCTCCTGTTTCAACCTTGAGCGTCATTTCACCTTTCTTGAACTATTGGAAGGGATTAATTCCCTGTAAGGAAGAACAAACGTGATTAGTGGCTTCTAAATCAAGTATCCAAGCATTATGGTCATTTTTCACTAAATAAGTTTCTAGAATCAGTAAATCATATTTATCTTCCTTCTCTTTCTTCTTCTCGGTGAGGTACTTGAGTCAATTGCGTTTTCAGTGACCATCCATATTGTAGTGGAAGCACTTGCACTTTTAGGTCACTTTGGCCTTGGCCTTGCCTTTTCCAGTAGCAGGAGCCTTCCCCTTCCCTCTTTTCTTTTTTTTGGATATTCTTAGAACCAAAAAATGAAGGAACAAACTTAGTTCTAGAAGATGAACCCTTGCGAAACTTCTTGGAATGGGCAACATTTTTCTGTTCTTATATCAGTCCCTTATATTTTATAAGAGACTAGTAAGTCTGTAACTCATTCAGAAGGATAGTCATGGTGTACTCTATTTTATTCATAACCGCATTGTTGCGGAATTGGAGGGAACTCTTCGAAAGAGATTGCAAAATAAAGGACACCTGACTCTCCTCGTCGATGACCGCATCATTCATCTCGACGGCATTAAAGTTGACCATCAATTCGAGAACATATTCTCTCACTGACTGATCCTCCTTCATTCATGCACTATAAACGTACTTGAAGCCTTGTGCCGGATCTGAGAGGATGGTTGTCCAAACATCTCCTGGATGGATTTCATGATCAGGCATGCAATGATCATGGCCTCGTGTTTCTTGGTAACAATATCAGACAGGCTTGCCAAGATATAGACTCGGGCCTTGTCATTGGCCTTTGAATAGTGGTCATAAACATCATTAATGCTTGGGGTGCATTACGAGTGGGGAATGGAGGACATTCCTCCGAAGACGAACTATAGATCATTTATAATTAGAATCGTATTCAAGCTAGATTTCTACGCCGCATAATTTTCACGGGTTATTTTTTCGTTTTTAAGTAAGGAAATTATTGTGGAAGAAATGTTGAAACAAATAGCAAACAGTTGACCGTATTAGTTATATTTTCCTTAACTCATTACACAAAAAAAACACATCCAATCAATTCAGCTAAAACAAGCAATCACAGAACCCTAATTAAACTATTGATTTAGTTTTTGCAACGATACTTCAGAGATTTAGAATAACAACCATCGAAGGATGCTCAAATATCCCTCCCTTGAATTGAAAATCTCAGCTAATTACTAATACCAGAATAACTCTCATTCCTATAGTTCTTAGCTACGTTTTTCAATCAAAGATTCATTAACTAGCAGAATTCATCCTGTAAGTGTGTCCCTACCATTTTCAGATCCTATAGGTACGCTTCAACAAGCTACCATAAGGAAAGACAAATGTTGAAGATTAACCATAGAAACCCTATCTATTACTAGAGTTTGTGTTGTTTCGAATCTTATAATCTGGCCTTCCGAAGGGATGGTCACTCCAAGAAAACACGTAGGCGAACCATAGAAATCTCACGGTGCAACCTAATGAAGGAGACCGTAGGATATGTTGGTACACATCATTATCCCACTTATTATGAACACTTTCCCTATTCACCCTAGTATTGACTCATGCAAACACTTTTTCAAGTGAGGCTATGTCCAAGATGACACGAAGCCAAGCATGGGTTTCACGGTGTGAACTCTTAGGGATGTGAGAGCTAAAAATTGGTATATCCCATATACCATTTTTCTCCCATTAAAGTGTCCTACTATTTTAGGGTTTTACTATACTTTGTTAAATTTCGGCTAATGAATCTATTTAAGTCTATGTCTATTATAACTCTTATAAAAAGGTCTTTATTCTAATATTCTAGGTGAACTACACCATTTAATTAACCTAGTGACATTGGTTAATTCAACTCAAGTTCCGGGTCAGTTTCAAGGTAGAAGGTGTTCTGTAAATCATCATCTACGAACCCTTAATCTAGACAGAATTTTACCGGTAGAGTTCCCTTATAACCTAAAGTTTTGTTTGTCCTATTAGTCATATTTTAAATCTATTAAAACAAATATGACGAAATTCTAATCTTATTAGAATTAATGTGATATAAGGTTTAGATTAATTTTAAACATCTTAAAATTAAATCCAATTCCTCAATATCCTAAATTTGCATACAACTCTTTATTATAGGTTGACGGTTACTAAAAATTAATTTTATAACTATTACAAAATTAATTATTAGCCCTATACTCATGCTTTTTATGGTTTACTTGATAACAATCAAATTCTAATTAACAAGAAAACCATATTACATGCATTTCATGACTTTAATATAACAATTTGTATTAAACTATGGATGTGTCATGCTCAATGCAAATTGATTTTCAACTTTATTAGTGTAACACTTATATTAAACAACTCATGAAGATCCACAAAGCATATACAAGACATTAATAAATATACCTCTTTATATTTACCTAAGCAATATCATGCATCATGCTTTTCCAATTTCATATATTTAACATATCAAAATATATTAAATAACTCATGACATCATATCCACGTCATGCATTAAAACCATACATTATAACACTTATAGCATAATGCATGAACATGCTTAACCTATGGTGGGATTTATCTAAATGACATTCATAAAGCATTTAAATAGCAAATGAACCGGTAATTTGGCCCTTAGGATAAAATAAAACAATAAATTACAATAATTATGCTAATTTTATCATAAAATAAGCTTATGTTGTTCTAGAACTGACCAAGCCAACTTGAACCAACCCAAACCGCTTTGAACCATACCCCAAAACCACGAACCAAGTCAACCCAGTGCTACATCGAACCAAACCACTTTGAACCAGTCAAACCAGACTAAACCACCCTGAACGACCACTAAACCACGCACAACGCAACCCTAGCGTCAGCATTGCAACGCTACGACGCCAGAATGCGTTTCTAGGCAGTTTCTTCGACTATTCTTCGTTTTGGCCAAAATTGGTCTCGATCTTCATCAAATTCAGCCCTAATTTTAGACACAGACTTACAGAAGACTTCCAGTTTCATGATTAAATACCCAAAAATGAAGGGGGCTTTACAAATTTGATCGAATAAAAAACATGAAAATCTATAGCCATAAACTACCACAAACATTCATTTGAAAAAATTGGCACTCACAATACAATTAATCCCACTAAATATCCAGTGAAAATTTCATAAATCCTAAATTAATACAAGGAGATGACTTTTATACCAATTGTAGAGATAAAATCCCTAACACAGCAGAAGTCACAGAACAAAACTCGTTATCAATTTAGAATGTCTAAAATACCCATACACTAGGAAATTCAGAAAAAATACAATGACCAAAAAAAATATAGCCTATTGTATAAAAATCCTAGGTTAATTTTCCTATAGAAAATGGGATATAAACGTTATCTTTGTAGAACCAAATGAAAATTCAACTCACCAATTGGGATTTCACAAACACCACCAAGAGAGTACAATCCTATTCTCTGAGAATTTTTTAGGACTTTGGTTTGTAGGAACCAATTAAATATGGGAATAGGGTGGAGAATTTTCCTGGAGAAAAACACAGAATCTTTCTATAAAGCGCCCGACAGCTAAGAAATAATGGATATTGTGATTAAAGAGTTTAGTCAGTTATTCACGTACTGTTGGAGCTTCAAACTATAGGTCCATAAGGTCCCCTGGTAGCTCAATGTATTCATGTTGTGTTCAAATTAACAAGAGGAAATTTGATTATATATGATATAATTAAATTAATTAAATTATATGTAATATAATTGATTTGATGTATTAGATACATTAGTTGGAAGAATTAATATAAATATGATTTATATTAAATGCAATAAAGGAGAAAAAGAACTATGGTTTAAATATTACATACGATGTGATATTAAAACTATAGTTTATAAATATAATATGATAAAATAGTTATTATATTTATTTATAATAAAACAATTATAAGATAATTGTTGGTGGTTATTATTTTCTCCTTTAACCTAATAAGTGACAGGTTTTTATCAGTTTTAATAACTGATGGATAAAAAGAAAAATGGTTTCATTTTTTTTCAGTAATGAAAGACATAACGATCAGGTAGAGAAAAGCTATACGATAGCCTTTTAAGAGAGTGAACGATCAAGCATCGAGGCATCAACTTTGCTAGACGATAGTTCCTCATTTACCCAACGATCAAGTACCAAGTCTATACAATAGACTTTCTCTTTCTCCCACTTACTCGATCGTTTAACTCAATCATATAGTTCCTCCCTTCCTCTACCAAATCTACACAGAGCCCACACCTCTTGGATTTTCACACCGAGAATACCAAGGTAGCCTCTTGGTATTCTCGAGTTTACTGTTCGAGGGTCGAGGATCGAGTCCTACTCGATTGTGTTTGAGGATCTGACAGTTCGTGGTTTGCACTGGTAGTTTGTTGTGTTCGTGCATTTGATCGAGTTTACTTGGATGCGTGATTGGTGTTGATCGAGGGAATACTCGAAGAATAGTTCTTCAAAGGTATGTCACTCAATTCTAGTCGGTGTAACTTAAAAGCATGTTGTAATTTACTCGACGATACATAACTTAAAAGCATGTTGTAATTTACTCGACGATACATAACTGTTCTTGTTTGTTTGGAACAATCTTGCTTCCGCTCAACGGTTCTCTTGTTTAAGAGTTTCTTTAATGATCAGAAGTTCCAACGTTATGAGATTAATTGACTAAACTCATTAATTAAATTAATCAATATTCGTTAACTGTGGGTATACTTCACTAAAGACCCACAACTGCACTCTTCTCACTACAGATATATTGTTGTGTCCATGGATATAGACCAATAACAACAAGTTAATCATTCACGAGTGTTCGTAACACCAGCTGGGTCAAATTACCATTTTACCCCTAGGTTACCTCTGTAACCTTAAATACCATTACTCCTCTAATATAAAACCTGTTTATGGTCCAACCATTCGGGTTAGTGAGGGGATAGGGTCCTTTGTTCAAGTCTCGAAGACACCACTTAAGGGAACACTCATTACTTACCTTAAAGTCGAGAAAGAGTGAAATCCATATTGTATTATTATGTTCCCAGCTCCCCACGCAATCTTGTCCCTGAAATGGTAGGCTTATTGAGTCAACAAACTGGTCACTCTCACCCTTACAAATCAAAAGAAAATTCCTCGTGAACGGGAGTTCATAATATACTCATGATTGAGACTAAGTTACCTACGTCATCTTATTCAAATAGAAACCTATCTAGTCAATGGTGTTACATCTAATAGTAACTATTTCGCGATCTGGTTTTATGAAAACTCATTGCATAGGATACCCCTACTCGTGTGTCACCTACATGAATGCGTTGGATCATTGTGTTTGTATCAAATACAAAGTGGGTCGTATCCATAGTGTCACCAAGATAAGGTACCAACCTTATCCTATACTATAGACCCTTTAGGTTGTATCTTGAACATTGATCCCTATATATCTCCACACACAGTTCAAGACTCATAAGACAGCCTAGGATTTTAATTTATTGGATTTATAGTTATTAAGACAAAACGAGTACAACACTTTCAATATTTATTGAAATAACATCGATAACTCTTTAATTGACAGTCAAATATTTACATTTACTATCTACGAGTTTTAGGACATAAAACCCAACAGTCTTCACATCTCTTTTTGGGATAAGAGGATAGTCTGGAACGGGATGTGACAGTAACAATTACAAAGCGAACCGTATCCATAGTATTACCAGGATAAGGCACCAACCTTATCCATCTACTACAAACCGTTCATGTTATTACTTAAACATGATTCACCTATATGTCTCTACATACATGTTTAAGTTACATCCAATAACCTTGGATCTTAATTTATTGGTTTTTTTTGGGTTAATGCAACTAAATGTCAAATAAAATAACACTTATTTTATTAAATAAATAATATCTTTGTACAAATACAATTTACAAACTATAAGACCATGAGATTTAGGGCATCAACCCTAATAGGAATAACCAATCAACTTTCCCTAAAATCGGGAAGAAGTGAATTCCTTCTTGTGAAGCTATGTTCCTAACTTTGCAGAAACTATTTATAAATCACAGGCTGAAAAAGGTGAAATCAAATAGGCATATTGAGTTGGTAGCTAAGGTCACCTTCACCCACACAAATCAAAGAACGACCCTCATGAGCAGGAGTTCATAACTCTTTTAGGATTGAGATCAAGTTACATGTTTATTGTATGAAATATAAATCTCTTCAATTTAACAATGTTACAAAGATAGATTACATTTCATGATCTGATCTTATAGAAACTCACTATATAGGATAACTCCATTTACAGTCATCACATGAATGATTTGGATCAAATCATTTGTAACGCTTACAATAGTTGTAACATTTACAAAGTGAGTCATATCCATAGTGTTACCAGGATAAGGTACCCAACCTTATCCATATACTATAGACTTTTTAGGTTATTCCTTGAATACGATCCACTTGTATGTCAACTGCATACTATTCAAGTTACATTAAATAACTTCATATCTTAGTTTATTAGATTTTAATTAAGAAAATAATAAACAACACGTCTATTTATTTCAAATAAATAATACTATTCATTCAACAATTTGTTTACCATTTACAAACTACGAGATGTAGGACATAAATCCTAACAACCACATCATGGTGTATTTCTTTAAAGTGGGGAACACCGTCAAAAAGCTTCTTCATAAAAATTATTTCCAACAACTAGTGACCAACATGGCCTAATCGTGCATGCCAAAGTATTGCACCATCATTCTAACTTGTCTTTTCAACATATGCATCACTTGCCTACAAAAAAAATAGAGAGAATCTTTCATTTTTCTAATAAACAAGACATCACCTTCAAATTTTTTAATATCATAAATAATTTTCACATTATTTGGACCAAAAAGAACATAACTCCCAAAGTCGATAATCTACAAGATCAAAACTAAATTCTTCTTTAAATTTGGAACATGACAAACATCTTTAAGAAACACCCCCAACATTTAATACACAGTTCTCGACATTAACACACCCTTCTTCAATAATAGGATATAAGGAATTGTCAGTCGTCACAATTACTCTTCCTCCTTGGTGAGTACATACATCAGAGAGAAGAGAAACATTTTCAATTGTATGATGAGAACAACTAGAATCAACAACGGGACTGACGGGGCTCGAACCCGCAACTTCCGCCTTGACAGGGCGGTGCTCCAATATTATTATAATTTATAGAAACATCAATATGCAAATTAATGTGTTGATCAAATAGCTTCAATTGATAAGATTTGTTCCCATTTAATTTGTTCATTTTTTGTCACTTTCCTATACAACATTTACTTTTTTTTCTTTGAGATCCACACAACAATTTGGTTTAATATGACCTAAATTTCCATAACGATGACACACCACCTTTACCCGAAAATCACATTTGATGTGTCTCGACTAAAACATCCCTTCAATTTGCTCTTAGACTGCTCTTCAATCTTAAAGAACGTTTGAAAGAATGATTAACTATTCCTTTGTCTTTTACATAAAGAACAATTTCCACCTTGGAATGAGGTTGTTTGTTATTGCCAAGTATTTGTTTCGTCAATACTTCTTGATTTGAGAGCAAATTTTCTAACTCAACGATAGATAGTTGATTTACCAAACCTTGTATCAAAGAAATAAAGAGCATAAACTCCTTTCGCAGTCCACGAATAAGATAATGATGCGAACAAGCATCGTTAATAGGCTCCTCTTTGACCAATTCTTGAATTTAGAACACAAAGTCTTAAATTTCAAAACATATTCTGAAACAAGAAAATTACCTTGAGTTGTTCCAGCAAATTCGTTCTCCAAAAATTGCAATCTTGTCGTGTTCTTTTGAGTGAACAACCTTTCATGTGTATCTCACACTTTTTTTTAGACTTCCCATCACAAACATACTTTATATACTCTTACTAATAGAAGTTCGCAGAGCAAATAAAGGTTTGACGCACTTGAACTTCCACTTCCTTGGTGCCTCAACATTCTCCATAGTATCTTTTGGAATTGAACCATCACCGGAAACAAGATCACACAAATCTTTTCCTTGAAGAAAAACTTCCATACATAGACTGCAATAACTATAATTATCACTTGTAAGCTTGTCTAAACAAATATTGTTTTCACTGTTCATCTTAACCAAGTATTTAAACTCAAACACAAAACAAACAATCTAAACTCTATGATACTATGTAACGAAAAACAATAAAACGAAGAGAACAAAAGTGGAAACAATAGATAAATATTGCACGGAGAATCAAGTGCTTCAATTGAATTATATATTCATTGAAATGGAAACATTACAAGTATATATAGGGTAAATAAGAAACTAACTACTAATACACTAACCTTAAAACTCTACCATTGACCTTGAAATTCTCCTCCATTAATCCACCAAGCCATTAGGTCACTATCCTCCAATTTAAGAGGCACTATCCTAAATAAAAGCCATTAACATCAATGAAAGAAAAAAAAAGACTAATTTTGTTAATAATTTGCAAATTAAGTTTGCACTAACTTTCAACACTCTCCCTTAATGCAAATATACGATCAACAACATCAAGTGTACTTCTGAATTATTCCTCCCATTCAAGAATGCCTTTAGCTTCATTATGAGGTTGAAGTTCATTTTTACAAAAATCACCCGCTAAAAAACAACCAATCATCTAAAAAACAACATGTGGCATTGCGACATACTACTATCATTCACGGAAAATTTGGAATTTTAAGAAAACTCTTTGACTATTTATTTTAGGATTTTTGGCAGCTAAAATGATTCATTCAGACACGAAATTATAGAGCCTTAGAGAGTGTTTTGCTACAAAAAGAGTGGAGAAAGTGAGGAAAAATGTTTAGAGGTCGTACAAGATCCTGAGGTGCAAATCAGGCATAATTTATAGATTTCAACAATGGAGAATCACTTCAATAACAATTCTTCCTTGTTCTTTTCACTTTCTTTACCGTGGATTTAAGTGTTTTCCTCTATTATTGTTTTTCTTACATAGATTGATAATTGATGCATGTTAGCTTAAATATTCGATTAGAAAGATTGCTTGTCTAAGTGAACCTCTAATATTAGATCATTATCTAATCTATCATGAAAATAGTTAAATTGTTAAGAAAAATTGATCATGACTATGTTTGATGTTATGTGTCTTAATTTAGTTTCAAGAAATTACTAATCAATTATGTTTGCATGAGAAAAGATTATTGTTGAGAGATAATAATCTCGAAAATAGTTTCAAGACTTAAACATATAATTGATGCAATATTCCATAGAAATCTTTGTATTACATAATGAAGTAATTAAGGAAATCAACACACTTTAACGCCTTTGTCTCTTGAATTTCAATATTTATTTTTTCTATTTTTTTCTTTATTTTCAAAATCACATAATTTAGTTTTCAATCCTTAGCTAAAATCAAAACAATTCTAGAATAGACGATTTGATCTCAGCATTTGATCTCCAGAGGACGATACTCGGTCTCTTAAGCCATTTTACTATATTATACTTGATATGTGAGCTTGTATACTAACATCACGAGGCTCTACTTTTGAAAGTCGAGTTAATGCTTTTTCTTATCGTAGTCACCAAACTAAAATGATTTAGTTCTTTTCTTATTTCCACTTTTATAAAAATAACAAGCAATTACCTATCATGGAGAAACAAGTTTTGGCACATGTGTGGAAAACCTTTCTAATGGTGATTGAAACAAAAACTTAACCGAGTGTACAAATTGATACATTTATTCAAATTTGAGGTTCTAATTGATGCAATTGAAAATTTGTAATTAAAATTGTGACAAGTTTGAGGTTTAAATTAACAACATTGAATATTTAAAGTTAAAATTGATACAACTTGTCAAGTTTATAGTCAAACATGAATTTTTTTTTTTCCATTGAATTAGGAACTCTAAATATAAAATTTTATTTCTGGTAAGGTCCATGACTTTTTAAAAAATGTTAATTGGTCAATGATTTATTAAACACAAGATTGAAAGTTTGGAAATCTATTAGAAACAAAACTAAAATTTTATGGACTTACAAACACAAAATTAAAAATGTAAGAATTTATTAAACACTTTTATAAAGACCAACACAAATCTAAAAATTTATGAGCTAAATTTGTAATTGTGACATGGTTGTTTGCATCTGCGACTACATCTATGTTTTTGTTTTAAATAATGTAGAAGATAGTTGTTTCATATTAATGATAATATTAGGACAGTTTTGGTCTAATGAACAAATGAATAAAAATAAATGAAAGAAAATATTGTTCAAAGTTACCAACACTTATTGGATGAGTATGTGTAGAGATATCGAGGACAAGGTATGGCGGGACTGGGGATATCATTCTCTATCTCCATTCCTATTCCTCCATTTCATTTCACATCCCCGTGAATTCATCGTAGAGATCCGATTTTCCGCAGGGAACGTTAGTTTTTTTTAAAAAAAAAAAATTAATTAATTTAAATCACTAATGTGGAAAAATTTTAATTAAATAATTAGCTCTATCACTAAATTGTTTATTATGGTTAGTTTTACATGAAAATTTGAATTTAAAAATAGGCCTACAAAAACTAGTCAACTTTTGTAGTAAAAATAAATGAATACTAATCAAATTATTCACATATATAATCCAAATTTAAATATATTTATTATCTTAACCAATAAACAATCAAACTAGAAATTTAAATGTTGACCATGACAATATTAAGTCGACAGATGTCAAAAGTGCATATTATGACACTTTTATATTGCTAATTAAATACATTTCATGATAGTTTGTCAAATATCAAAGAAATTACCATAGCGATAACAAGTTTTTTTAAGTTTAACAAGCAACAAAAATTTGAATCTTTTTAACTCCATATATTGTTGGAACTAAAAAGGGGAGTTGGTGGAATACACAATTAAGTTTATTTCTTTTTTTTTTTCTTAACAAAGAAGGTAGAACGATATCGTGCTTCTAAATGCATATATTCCTAGTTTTTTTTTTTTTTTTTTTTGTTAAATGGAAGCAAAAAAGAAAAATTGTGTATACACAAATTTGAGCATCTCAACTGGTTAAGACATATATATCTGACAAATAGGTCAGATGTTGAAATCCTTCAACTCTTATAGCTTAACTAGAAGACAAATGTTCTATATGAACAAATTAAAGAAATGAGGTTAAAATCATAAATCTCGAAACCTGTAGACCAAATTGAAACAATATACAAACCTCAATTGTAAAGTTAATATTTTGAAACCTAAAGCTTAGAACTTAATAACTAAAATTGTAACATTTTAAAATTTTAATGATCAAATGAAACTAAACCCAAAATTTAGGATATATTAGTAGACAATTCAGATTCTGTTTTATGTTTTTAAATTCGCTAAGTCAACGGATATGCGTTCGGCAAGCTATCTAGATTTTGTTTTTGAAAACTGTTTCAAATTATATAATCAAAACAGTACAAATTCTAAATAATATTTTTATGTTTTCCTACATCCAAATTTTGAATTCAAAATTTTAAAATGTAGAATTACATTAGAAAAGTTTTCAAATATATCTATATAGTATTTTATGTCATAAACTCAATTATTTTGTTAAATTAAAATATGTATTAGATAGTATATTACATATTATATGATATTAAAAAATAATAATTATATAAAAACAATTAACGTAAAATAAATTCATATATTAGTTAGTAATAGTTTATATTCAGTATAATATTTAGTGAATTCTAATAATTAGTTTTATGGTTTATAAATATATTTTCAAATACATTTTAAAATTTTATTTAAATTGAAATTTGATTTCTATCAAATACATATTTAAAAATATAGATTACAATTTTATTTTCTTTGAATCCATTGTTTTCAAAAATCGGTTTTCAGATTGCGTTCCTAAATAGGCACTTAGCCCATTACGGACCAAAAAGGGTTTTTTTTTTTCCCCTATTTTAAATCATTTCTAGCTTTAAATGCTTTATTTAGTGTAAAAAGGTTAAAATTTTGTTGGAAGTTTAACGCCACTGGTTGAACTTAAAAATAAATGAATAAAAAGTTAAATCTACACACATTCCTTGAGAACAAAAAATTGGAATTTGACTATAGCTAATAGAAGAGGCATTGTATAGTTAAGAATATGCTAATATACAATTTTTTTTTCCTTTTTGGCTTGAATTTTGATTGTATTTGTTGAGTGTATAGTGGTAAAAATTCATGAAGGGCCAAGGAGAGACCTTGCATAAGCCATTGGCAAAGCCAATATTTTCTTAGCTTTGCTCACATAAGCTCTCTTTGTGAAGTTGTTGTAGTCATTTGCTTCAATCTCATCCAATATTTGCCTATATAATAGCAAAGAAGCCCAGACCTACACAACAAAACAATATTCAAATTACATTATTAATTTTCTTATTTCTTGGAGACTAACTAATAGAAGAAATCATCACAGCAAGCTTAACTCAACTGACATACAGATGTGTTAGTGACCACAAAGTCTATAGTTTGAATCCTCTTATCCTCAATTGTACTTTAAAAAAATAATACTAAATTTATGATGTTTTATCGGTCATTCTAAAAATGTGTTGGGGACAACCAAAACTATTTTAATTATTGTTACTAACACTTTAATTTCTCATAGAAAATATATAACGAGCTATATTAGTTAATGTGTTGTGTAACGTGTTTATTTATTATTATTCTTATTATTATTTGAGTAGTTGGAACTTCACACTTTTTGGTTGAGAAAGTACACACTTTATGCTAGTTGAGCTATGCTAAGTTAGTCTGTTTATTTAATTTTTCACTTGAAAAACCCAAAAGTATAAAAAACAAAAAAAAAAAAAAAAAAAAAGGAAAAGGAAAAATTACCGGCCATCTACTAGCTTTATTGAGTTCCAAAACTCCTTTCTCGGCCTCATCAAAGAACATTCTGGCTCTCTTAATCTGATTCTTCATGAAGTTTCTCCATTTATCATTTACTCTTCCAGCAAATATGTCCTCATCTGAAAGTCCTGCCTGTGCTAGCTCATCTTGTGGTAGATATATTCTTCCTCTTCTAGCACTTTACACATCCACCAAACATTTTTCTAGTCATATTACATTACATCTTACATCTTTCCATTCATTATAAAGAAAACAAAACAAAAATGGCAACATTTGTTACCCAACTAATCATAGATAACTCCCATTAAGAGAAAAACAAAGGGTTCGAATCTAACATCTTTTGAACCTGTAACTCAGTTCGTGTGCACCTCAACTAATCTTATAGAACATACTACATTTGGTTGTATAGAAAACTCAACCCAATGGTTTGAATACAATCGCTTCAAGGCTTTTACACTTTCATTAATCCTTAGTGACTGCCAGGTTGGCCCATGTGTTTACATTCACTCCTTGTCAAGTTGTTGAGGTTTTAAATGATGAAAATCAAAGTTTGAAGTTAAACTTAGACCGGGAGTTTTTCTAGGGCTAGTAATTAAGTGTATAGTAACATTTTTAAAGAATTGCAAATATAGAAAAAATTATCAGTGATAGACCCTATCGCTAATAGATTCTTATCAGTGATGGGCTCAAAGAGCTGGATCAAAATTTTACTATAGCTACAATTTTTTTTGCAGTATTGCTATATTTGCAACTGTCTATTTTCTTTATATGCTTACATCTTCATCACCAGACAAACTAGAAAGACAACAACTGACACATGAACCAATTTAATTGTGGTTTTGAGCTAAGAAAACATTAGTAAAGGGCAGTGAACTTACTCTTCTCCAACATCTCTGAGAATGTTTGTGAGCTGATTAGCAATGCCTAATGCTAAGGCAGAATTATACACACTCTCTGTGCTTGCTTGGGAGTCAGGTGCAATGCCCATGACAGGAACACTCATCAACCCAACTGTTCCAGCAACATAATAACAGTAGAGGTAAAGTTCGTCAAAATTCTTGTATCTCGACTTCCTTAGATCCATCCTCATCCCTTCGATCATATCTTTGAACGGCTGCAAATATCGAAACGTATAGACTTCAATCAGCTTAGTAGCCAAAACAGCATCTCTACTAGAGAGATATCAAGTTTGTAAGAAAAGGAAAACAAGTATTCAAGTAAGTTCATATCAGATTCAGTATGGCATCAGTGTTGATCAAACCATATCCAACCTGAATATCAACCGGAAACTTAGTAACAGTATCGGCTAAAGCTGCATCGAGCATATCGAAAGGCCTCCCTTGGAAAAGCTCTTCCAACCTTGCCTCCCATCTGTCCAATGCAGTAGGTGTTATATGTGAAGCATTTGGCCCATCAACAAGTTCATCTGTCCTCCTACACCATACTTCATCCCAAGAACAAAGACAAGAAGGAGAAATTAAGTCCACATTCCTCTCAACTCGAAACTTTCATTATGCCAAATTTTTTACTTTTTAATTTAACCTTTTGATCAGTTTATTAGGCTGATCCATGGTGATTGAGTTCACAGGCAAAAGGGTATCATGAGCACTAAATTTCATGAAAAAGAAAACTGAAACATTCATCAAACATAAATCCAAAATCACCTAGACCAACTGTGTTTGCAGCAATGGAGAATAACCAAAGCAGAAAAGATTAAACAAAAATTATCCAGACAAAAAGTTCATAACCACTTACCATAAATTGCCCAAATAGCCTTTTGCCTCTCAGGAGTCATCAACATAGTTCCTAAAAAGATAAAGAATCAGAATCAGATAAGAATTAAAGAAACATGGATACTTCTCCAATTTTCCATCACCAAATTTTTTTTAGAAAAATATTAACAGAAAAGGCTAACCCAGATAGAATGTCTTGGCATACTCTGCACAAACTTCACCACAGCGATCATAAGCTTCATTCAACAAGCTCAAAGTCCCCGGAACAACAATATCCGGCTTCACATCCAATTCTCCGCCGGTTCTCAGTTGCCGTTTCACTAGAGCCGCCTGTTTCATAACTACGTTATACACCTTCTGCTCAGCTGAGACGGCCATTTCACCGGCGGGATTCGCCACCATACTTGCTGCAATAACAGACCCATATCCATCTTCATAGAGAATTGGGTATTTCAGTTCTGTAGAGTGAGAGTGATTCCCCCATTTCTGTTTCTTGTTCATCAGATTCGCCGCCCGAGTTCGCAAGAAGAATCTGGAAGAATCGGGAATTTGGGGTCCATCTCGAACTGAATCAAGAAACCCGAAGCTGGATGGGGAAAGTTCAACGTTGGGAGAAACAACCAACGAAGAAGCAAAAGACATATCAATCGATTCGAAGAGTTTTAATGAACGAATCGCAGAGGAATCGAGAAACCCAGATGCAAATTGAAATGGAGAAAACTAAAAAGAACTTAAATCCAATCGAACCGCCCAAGAAATTCTAAGCAATGCTTCGACACGGAGGAAACTCCCACTCAGCTTCTCTTTTGTATCGCACCTGTAGTTCGTCCAAAAATATACTTAAAAAAATACACCCAAAATGGACTAAAAGATAAACTAATATAAGAACCTGATTGTGTGGATATAAAATAAACACCATAACCAACAAATACCAAACACCCACATGATCATAATCCTCAAGAAAGGGCAGAAAATGTGAAAGCTCAGTTCACTCTCTCTCTTTTTGGAGGGTAAGTGGAAAAGGGTCGGTTTCTTTCGTCATGAAATTTTGACTAAAGATTAAAAAAAAAGAAAAGAAAAGAAACGAATCCCCCAGAATCTGACGAAATACCAGAATGTAAAGCAAAAACACGAAGCTATTAGATGATGTAAGAACAGAATCACTTACGATTGTTGAAGAACAGCAATGAGGCAGAGAGATAAAGGGAAGGGGGTCTCTGTTTGAAATTTGATTGAATTGGGTGTTTATTTGTGGGGAATTGTGTTGAGGGTTGTGTGCGCTTTTTGGGTATGGTGGTGGATGGTTGCTCTAATAGAAGCTCGGTAGTTGCTAGAAGAATTTGGTCCGCAAAATGTGTGGTTGCTTGATCCCGACGACCAGTTTCTGCAAGTTGCGGCTCTGTTTTTGAATTGGGGCAGAGACAAAGAAGAGTGTCAGTAGTGTTTCTTGCCCAATTAAATATTTACTTCGTTTTGGGTACGAGGCATTTTAATTTTCATCCACTTATTACCTAAGAAAATTATTTGGGTGCAGTCTGCAATATATTTAAATGTCAAATCACAAGTTATCGGTTAGTGATAAAATTGTCTTTTCAAAAAAAAAAAAAATGTTTTAATGTTTTTTCTCTTTGCGATTAAAAGTCGAAAAATATGCATGGACATAAATGCAACATACTGATTAATTAATTATTCTTCGCTTATTATAATTTTAATGTGTATTTTCTGATAATAAATAGAATAAAAAATTATAATCTCTAATCTCGAAGTTACTCATATAAATTTTTGTGTTAGTTGAATTATACTTATTTTCACATTATTTAACTGACTGAGTTATAGTGAAAAGTGACATATATACACTCGATTAAAGTACTTGAGTTTCGAATCAATCCACGTCTACTGATGAGCTAAAAAAACTTGATTAACCATATAAATCAAACCGGATGGTCTAATCCCGCCACGGGTTATTGTTAATCACCAAAAGAATAAATTCAATCAATTATTTCAAATGTGTAGTGATTGTTTTGAGTTTTGTTTCATAAATGGGTCTAGATACATGGTATTTAATTTTATATTTAAAAAAAAAAAAATTAAATGATTGACATAATAATTTAAAGTGAATAATTGAAGTCTTTACCTTTTTAATCTTTAACATATATATGTGTCGTTTAACTCATCGAATATGCTCAAATTTGATTAATTTGAATATTAAACAAATGGATTTAGATTTTGAATAATTTGTTAGTTAATTTTTGTGTAACTTGATGGAAGAATTAACCGTGTATTCTAGTACACTAATCAACTAAATAAAATTCAATATTCAACATCACAATTAATTTATTGAATTAAGCATGTTTAAGAAAAATATATATGATAATGTATGTCATCTCAAAAATATAATAAAGTTAAAAGTTTTCGTAGTAACTATTTTTTTAAGATAAACACGTGTAGATATAGTTATTTTACTAAAATTTTGTCTGAAACAAGTTATATGTACCTTATTAATTAAACTATATTCGTCTTTATATTAAAAAGATGCTTAAATTGGTGAACAACTTATTTAAGTAAAACTCAAATGGTTATTTTAAACCTAGTTCAAAAGGTTCAGAAGAAGAAGAAGTTCAAATCCCAAGTTTTTTCATAATCTTTCACAAAAGTCAAAGTTCAAATCCCAAGTTTTTTCATTTTTGAATATATATATATATATACTCTCTCTTTAATTTTAGTAATACATGTGCGTAGCTATAGCTCACGTTTTCTTATGATATTACACTTAAAAGAAAGAAAAAAAGGTAAATGCCAAGATTTTTATTAGTATTTAGTTTCTTTTCTTTTCTTTTCTTTTATTTTAGGAGTTTGTGTTTATATTCTCATAAAATTTTTAGAAAAAATATAAAATATACCTTTAAATTTTGGAGGTTGAATCGATTTAAACTTTAAACAAATTAATGATTGTATCAATTTAAATCTTACATTATATTTTATTTGAATATACTTATGAAAGTTCGGGGTTTAAATTAATATATTTATGATATTCCAGAGTTTAGATTGATACACTGGTCAAAATTCAGGGCTTAAATTGATATAATTATTAGTTTAGGATTTTAATTGATACAGTTATTGGTTTAATATTTAAATTGATATAATTATTTGTTTAAAATTTAAATTATTACAACCCAAAATTCACGAGTATAAATTGATATTTATTCAAATTTTTAGAGTGATTTTCACATTTAAGAAGAAAATTGAATTCAATGACAAAATTCAAAAATAAAAACTAGTTCGTTAAACTTTGCTTCAATATTGAAAACGGCACTTAAATAATAAATAAAAATCAAATAAACTCATAAATAAAAGTAATATCCATAAGTCAAAATCTTATTTTTTTAAAAAAAACAAACAACCAAATACTAGTTAAGTAACTCGGATAATTTTTAATTTATAGTTTAAATAATTACACATAATAAAATAGATGATTAATTATGTAAACAAAATTTAAAATAAATAATGATTTTTTAGTATGTAGGAGTGGAGATCCCAATTTCAACATCTAGAGAGGTCATAGAAATTACGATTGAATTAGGTTTAATGATTTTATTGTAAATTTAAAATTAGCTTTGATTAACCCAAAAAACTCCTTTTTTGAACATTGTAATTAAACTAAAAAGAACATTAAATACGGAAAAAAAATTCATGTCATGTCATTAGGATAATTCAACAAATAATTATTAAAGAATGAAAAAGGATTTACCAAAAAAAAAAAAAAAAAAGTAAAATGAAAGAAGATAAAGAGGGAAGTATTGGAGATATGAAGGAGATGCCACGTGGACAGATTAGCCCAATAAGCGGAAGATCACGTTATCAGAAATTCACTTTACCACGAGATACACTGTACCCTTAGCTAAACACGTGGCAGACGTGTCAGCTGAGGACATCCGTACCATTCTGAGGGCCCTACACCATATGACATGCCATTTATATCTATAAGAATTGAATTTTAAAAATTAATTGATCTAACCCCCATTCGTTAACTAATGGGTGATTCCACTAAACCTCATAACTAAACTCCTTCACTGTAGATATATTAAGTCCACTCGATATAATCACGATTAGTAAGTTAACCCTTCACAGGTTGCTCGTAATAATGGCTGGGTCGAATCTCTATTTTACTCCTGAAATTACCTCTTGTTCCTTAAGTTCCACTGATCCCTCAATGAACAATTCATTTGTGATCGAATCAACAAATCGAATCCCTCTCAGGCCAATGAGAGAGTGAGGCATCTTGTTCAAGACCCAGAGTCAGCACTTGAAGGGAACAACCTCTATACTAACCTTAATTGGGTAGGAGTGAATTCCCCCTTGCACCCTTCCCAGCTATTCATCCAGTCTTATCCCAAAATGGTAAGCTTATTGAGCAAAGGCAATTGGTCTACTATCACCGTTTGCAGATCAAAGGACAATCCAAAACAAACAGGAGTTCATAGTTAGCTCAGGATTAAGGTTAAGTTACCTAGGTCATCGCTTTGAAATAACCAGTCTTAAACAGTAAACAAGGTTATAAAGTAAGAGTGACAGGTTTCGTGGTCCGATCTTACACAAAACTCGTTTACACAGGACATCCCCACTCCTCATGTCTCAACATGCACAAATTAGGATCACTTCGTATGTAGTACTTTACAACTCTTTGTAAAAACTACAGAGTAGGCCACATCCAATAGTGTTACCAAATTAAGGTACTCAACCTTATTCATATACTATAAATCATTTTGACTATTTACTCGAACCTGATCCACTTATATATCTCCACATAAAGTTCAAGTACTCATATAATATTGGGTTTATTGGATTTCTAAAAAAACAATATTTTTAATAACAACTTTATCGAATTCTCAGAATAAGTTCTAATGTTTACAAAACCACGAGTTTTAGGACATAAAACCCAACATCAATGAGCCCAAAAATAGACTCAATTTTGTTTGGATGTCGACCAAGCCCAAAATCCTAATTAGTTAGGACCAAGGTCAAGTTATGGACAAACCAAATCTAAGCTCATGTGGCCACGTAGGCACTATATGAACATAGGTGCTCCTTTTCATTTTAGGTTAAAAAATTCAACATACTAGGATAATTTAGAGAGGATTCTCCAACTATTAGAGAACTCCCTAAACTTCTAATAATTGAACACTTTTGAAGACCAAAGTCTTTCAAAGATAAAATACATTCTTTCAAGATTTCAACTCCAAGAACATTCACACACTACACTGTTCAAGTGAAGTTAGATCATTCAAGAGATCAACAAGCGAAAGCCTGATATAGCATACAAGATCGATAAGTCAAAGGTCAATCCCATATTCAAGAGATCAACAAGCAAAAGATCAGTCCAACATACAAGATCAACAAGTCAAATATCAATCCATCCTATAATATCAACAAGTTGATCCAATGTACAAAAACAAGAAGCTAAAGGCCGATCCAACATACAACATCAACAAATCAAGTTTGTTCGAAAATAAGTACTTCAACCCTCGAACTAAGTATAGATATGAAATAGAGAATTAGAGGATAAATTTTATAGATTGTATCGTACCTATACAAAAATCAATAAAACTAATTAAATTTTATTAGGTGAAATTCGTGTGAACAAAGAAAAGGGGGAAAAAAAAAGTGTGTGATGGTTATGAGTTTCATAAAGATAGTGACAAGACTGGGTTAATATTAAACATTTTATGAGCATATATGGATGAAATTTAGAGTAAACTCAATATAAATTAAACTCATAAAATTATATAAACTAAATCAATAAAAGTTATCATGTATTTTGTGGATGTCGGTGATAAATACAGTGAATTTGTTTGAAAGATGAAAATATAGTCTACAAAAGAAAAAATATCAGTATGATTGTCATTTACACTTCAATGCTTAAATCATAAAGTGAAAAAGTGTGGATATTTGAGAGTAAGATTCAAGTTATTTTTGTCGGAGTTACAATGATATATTTATAGCAGGATTGACATAGATGTTCTCTTGTCTCATTAAGAAATTCGGTTATTTGATAACCTAATCAAATATTTCGTGAGATTATTAGATTGAGGGACGTGCTGGACACGTCCAATATGCAAGTCGTGTTCCTCATTCTCAACATTTGAGGGCAAGAAGGTGATCGGTCTCAAAGGTCAAGAGGCGATGGCCAAAAGACCCAACCCTCTTCTTTTCTCCCAATTCGACCGTCTTATCTTGGTTTCGATTCACTTTTCTTTCCTCTTATTTTTTAGACATTCTTTTTAGTCTAAAATTTTGAACACATGTTATTTACTTTTTTTTTTTTTTTTCTAGATTTATTACTTGCAAAGATTAACATGGAAAACTAACCAAATTATCTAATAGTAATATTTTAAAGTAAGCATAATTCAACATTAATTTACACGTGATTTTTATGATGTTTGAAGTTTAGATTATTACTCACTTGTTGGTGTTGACTCTTTTGATTACCTCCATCGTATTCAAATAAAATTTTTAATTTTATCTATTATACACTCAAATGCGGACACATTAAAGAATTTTTATATTTTTAACTTGTTTAATTTATATATAGCACAACTTAGCGTTTTTTTTTAATTTTTTTTTATTTAGAAAAAAGTTTGTTTAATTTGCCTTTATCATACTTTCAATTTATAATATTTGGTTTTTTTTTTTTTAAAATACTATTTTGATCCATATATTTTAAAGTCAATTTCAGTCTCTATAATTAATTTTAGTTTTATATTCTCAATAATCTTAATTTTAGTCTTCATTACTAGTTTGTGGTTGATTTTTCTAAAAAGAAAAAATGTTATCCATTAATATTTTTATTATAAATTTTGAACACATATTCACATATTGTATTTTCTGACATGAAAATTATTATTATTAATCAGTTTCAGATAAAACTTTGAGGAATTAAATTCAAGATTTATTAAAAATATAGAAACTAAAATTGACAATTGGAACTATATGGACTAAAATATATTGAATAAACTTCAAAGTATGAGAACCAAAATAATATTTTAACAAATTTTTTTTAAGACAAGGAAGTTGGTGTAACATAATATCCAATTAGGCTGTTACTAAAGGTTTCATTTTGATAATCAATCTTGTGTAGTAATTATATTGTTTTTTATTATAAAAAATTATATTTGTTTTCTTACTACTTTTTAAATATGGTTTTCAATTTTCTTTTAACTTTTTTAACCGTCATCTTTTCTAACTAAACGTTTAAATTTTCAGCCAAAATTCAAATTCTCAAAACATGTTTTATAAATTATTTTTAAATTTTTAAAAGCTTAAGTTGATTTTTTTAAAACACTTCTACTAAGCAGATGACGAAACAAATAAATTAATAAATAGAACGTTGAATTAACGTTTGTAATCATTTTAAAAAACCAAATATAGAAATTAAATGGTTATCAAATGAAGTTTAGTTTTTTGTTTTTGATTTTTGAAAATCGAACTTATGAACGTAATTTCCACCTCTACGTCTTTCTATTTTGTTATTCATTTTTTTACTATACAACTTATGAACACACTAATTATTCAACTTTAATACAAACATACCATTTCTCTCTATCAATAAATCTAGCCTCAAGTTAAAGTAGGGTAAGGTATGGATTTAGGGAGTGACAAACAAAAAAGAAAGCATTGAAGTTTAGCATGGAAAGATATTACGTTTGCAACAAGAAATGCTACTTTAAATGAAAGTAGCCCTTTAAATATCTGACAACACTTCATAGAAAAAGGAAAATCCATGTCAACAATATTGAAAAAATGGCAATTTTATTAACATTGTAAAATTGTTTTTTTTTTCTTAGTATAGTAATTTGGGATGAAAGGATTTCAACGTTTGACCCTTTATTCCACAATATATGTCTTATGCCTTTTTTTAGGCAACTAGAGTTGTGATTAAGCAAGAATGGCAAGGTTCAATCTGTCTCTAGTGGTTGAGTCGGAGGTCAATAATTTTATTAATGGAGTGAATTATTTCCTCTTATATTCGAATCTTTCTCGAGGATATTATTTTTATAAGTAAATTTGTTAATATCCATCGTTTTTATCATATTCTTCGTAAGGAGAACAAAGTCGTTCACGTCTTTACGGCTTTGGCATCATCTCAAAGTCATTTATTTATTTTGAAAGATTTTTTTTTTTCCAGATAACATCCTCCCATCATTCTTGACTAAAGGGTCGAAAGATGGGAGGAGAAGGGAGGAAGAGTTTTTTTTTTTTAAAAAAAAAAAAAATTTATATTATCATTGTTTTAGATTAAAAATCACATTTAGTATGTGAACTTTCATAGAAACAACGGTTTTATCTTTGAAGTCTGATTTGTAACGAATTAGTCCATGTACTTTCTAATTTGTAACAATTTAGCCTTTTAACTTTAACATATAACAATTTAGTTTATATATTTTCAAATTTGTAACAATTAAGTCTCTATCATGAAAAATCTCATCAAACTCAACTGTCAATTTTGATTATATATCGACTTAATCTTAATAATTTATAAACAAAATTAACTTTAATTAGTTTAACAATATCCATGTGCAAGAAATTTTATTAAATCTTAATAATATTTCACAATAAGGATTAAATTATTCCAAAAATTGAAAGTAAAATAACTAAGACTCCGTTTGATAACCATTTTGTTTCTTATTTTTGTTTTTGAAAATTAAGTCTATAGACACTACTTTCACTTCAAAATTTCTTTCTATGTTATCTACTTTTCACCAATGGTATAAAAATCATTATAAGAAATATAGATGAAATAGAGTTGATTTTCAAGGAAAAAAAATTAAATGATTACCGATTAAAACTTAAATTAATACTTATTAAAGTTGTAAGATAAAATTGTTATAAATAATTTCAAAAAGTGATTTAGACTAATTTAACAGGATTGTTGGAAAAGAAGTATAATTTAGCATTTAAAATTTTTTGTTTTTGTTGATAGAAATTGATAAAATAAAAAGAAGGGTTGAAAATGGGAGATACACGGAGAAAGAAAGAAACAAAAGTGGAGATGGGGATACCTAATTTGAATGGTTTAATTGGTAGGATTTGTGTCGTGGAGTGGGAACTGGAAACTGCTTCTTCCAATCAAACATTACCACCACACGCTTTGAGGGTCACCCTTTTGACACGTTCCTCCCCTACTTCTACCTTTCTTTTTAAAGAACACAACATATTATATTCTATTATTCATATCCCCTAATACTTTATCACATTTCTCTCTACCCAACAAATCAATCACTATCCCAAACTTCTTCATCCTTCACATTTCTCCTCTTTTCAATTCCTTATACTTTTCATATTTCTTGTGCTAAACAAAAAAAATTGTAGGGTTTAGAAACGGTTTAAAATAGCTTCGAAACAAATGGGTTTATGAAATAAGTTGGTTTAGGATTGTTGACGCATAAATCTCCTTCGTTTTAAGTTGCTTTGTGGGTGTCCTATGGTCTTCCTGACTGCTGACCCACTTTCCTCTCGTCCGGTCTCGATCTAATCTAAACTAACCTATGTAAGAGATTCTCGCACCGATGTGGTACCAAGTCTACTGCACTTTAATGCTTAAATTAGTAAAAGGAGTGAATAATTCAAGTAAGGATGAAAAGAGGTAAGGTCAACTCTCTCCATTTTTAGATTACTTATCCTCCTCTTATGGTGGTTGAATGAGATTATTTACATGCTTGTCCTCTAACACATGTCCTGGTTGTGTGTGACAGCAGGTGGTGTTAGGGATGTTTCTAGTGTTAGTCTTGCTTCAGGTCATTTATTTCTTGTTTGATATATATTTACCATTTCGATTTGTTGCTCAAACCCCGAGGCGCTGATATTTCTCTTTTGGGATGTGTGCTCCCCTATTCTCCTTTCCTAGTACCATTTGGGCTTGAGCCTTACCTTGGGCAACCCTCAATAAGGATAAACACTTGAAATCAACTATTAGAAAATTGATTTTTGAGTTTTTAATGGTTAATCTATTCCTAATTTGCATAATTCTTAAGATTATCAAAATGCCTTCAAAGTCATGTACTTCACTTTCACTATAGCATTGTGGCTACCACCTTTGGCCACCACCGAGAGTTAACCCGATAGCCAACTCTGACCAAACCACCAACGACTAACTTCAGTAACTAACATCATCAACCACCTCCAGCAACTACCACCACCAGATTTGACGACTGTTATTTTTAATTTATAGTTCATAGTATTTGATAGTCATCCTTTATAGCAATTTGACATTAATAAAAACACTTTTTAGTATGTAACAAATCAAAGAAATTATATAAAAACACTTTTGAGAAAGAGTTACCAAACATATGGAATATTTTTATTCTAAATGTTTTTTTTAATCAAAAGTGTTTAAATGAAAATAACTTTTTGAAAAATATTACCCTAAATAGTAGAAGTTGGGCATATTACTTAATATTCATTACTAGAATTAAGTCTTTACTTAATAGAAATCATAATTAGTTTGAATTGAATTGAAATGAAAATACTCTTTGTTTCTTGTTGTTCATTGAGAGTTGTCTAGAACTAGAATCAGAGGGCTATTTATATTGTTTATCAAAGATAGATGGTAATTAAAATAGAAGCAGATATATTACAGTTACTACGATAACATTTTTTACTTCATATTTTTAACTACTTTAAATGCATCACTAAATAATATGTCAATATATTTTTTAATTAACTGTATTAACATAACCTTCTTTTTTTAAAGATTCGAATCCTCATATCCACAATTATTATACTTAGTATAATTTTTAATTAAAATAATAATAATTAATTGGAACACTCTAACGATGATTTAGAATAAAAATTTGGATAATCACATCATTATAGATCACTGTCACACCAATTCAATTCTCAATTTTTATTTAATATTTTAACGAAACTCTTCTTTATTGTTAGTTTTGAAATGTTTATTAAAAAAATTAAAATTAATATCGTAACTTTGAAAAGAATAGGGGTAATTTTAAAATAGGTAAATTTGAAGGTAAACATTATTATCTTACAAAAACCAGAAAAGTAAAACATAAAAGAAAATGGCATATATCATTTAGGAAATAGAAGTACCATATACTTTGTAAATAGCAGGAGGTTTTGTAGGTTGTGGATTAACTACTAAACTACAATTTATTGCTTGCAATGCTATTTATTATCTAGATACATTTCCTTTACTTACTGCGATTTAATTTCCTAGCTACTGAAATTTGTAGCTATAAATTATAATAAATTTGGATGCATTTGACTTTTAAAGAAACGGAATTAATGATTTTTATTTTGAATGTGTTTTAAAAATATTTTTCAATATAACAAAATATCACTGTTTATCATAATAGACAACGATAGACATTGATAGACCTCTATCAATTTCAGCTACAGAGTGATAAATACTGACATTTTACTATATTTGTAAATATTTTGACCGATAAATAGTCCTTTTATTTTTATATATATTTCCTATGTTTTAATACTTCATTATTTTTTTTAAAAAAAGTCATAAACTTTGGAAAAATTGCATGCAATTATTATTAAGGACAAATATATTCATTTATATATTTTTTTAACTTTAGGGTTGTAACAATTAAAATCATGAATTAATAATTGTATCAATTAAAACCCTGAACTTTTATAAATGTATTAATTTAAGTTCTCTTTCAAATTTCATTCAACTAATGTTGCGTGAGACTTATAATTTAAGTTAATTGAACTTCTAACTTTTCATAAGTTATCCAATTTAAACCCTTCGTTGTGGTTTTCTTTGAAAATCATCCATGCATTAATTCTCAAATGTGTGTAGATTTATTTAAATGTTGGTTTTACAAAATAAACAATTAGAGTAAATGCATGGATGAATTTTAAAGGAAAATTTGTCTAAAAGCCTAAATCGATTCATTTATAAAAGTTTAGAAGCTTAATCGATACAATTATAAGTTTCATACAAGTTTTTTTTTTTTTTTTTTTTTTTCAAATGGGACATAATGGAGGGAAGGTGTAAATTGATAGACTTACAAAAGTTTAGGTTTTAAAATTATACAATTACTAGTTTAGTTTTTAAACTAATACAATCCCTAAAGAAGTCTAGTCCTTTAACTTTGAGATTTGTATCTATTTAATTCTTCAACTTTCAAATGTGTCTGTAGATCTCTAAATTTTCAATTTTGTGTCTAATAGATTGATGAGAAATTCAGTTAAAAACTAATTGATCTATTACATATGAATTTGAATTATTCTAATGAAACTATAAATTTTTTATTTTTTGTCTAATAAAAATATAAATTTTGAAAATTTTAAAACTAAATTTATAATCTTGAAAGTTCAATAACCAAATAACTACACATTTCAAATTTCATAAACTAAATTTATGATTTACCCTAGGAATAAACATACTTATTAGAATATTTTGACATAATGTAATTGATAGCGTATGAGAATTGTTAAAATATTTAATTAAGCTAAAAGTTGAAATTAAGATCCAATAATACATGCATAGACTTAATTTGAGTTTCTTTATTTTCCATTTCTATAAAAGTGAGACTTCGACATTTTCATCAATATCGACATTTCAAATACCTTTTACCAAACACTAATAACATATATTCTCCTAAGTATCACTAGCTCGTTAAATAAATTTTAAGTGTAGCTTTCATCAATGAGATTGTCATATTAATCTAAAATAAAGATAATGGTTTAGGGCAGTAATTGATGCTTATCTTGATTCAAATAGTCTTAAGTGAAAAATTATTCTTACCTTCTTTATAAAATCATTTAATTTTATAAATATATGTATGGTAAAGTATCTAAGAAGACAACCATACATCATAAATATGAGGTGAGAATTCAAATATCTAGCTATAACCTCATTTAAAAGATTTAATGTCTTAATTAATGAATTATACTTGGACATCTTCTACCATATGGATTGTGAATGACTTGAGCTTTTGGAACTGAATTAATTCTTAACCTAGCCATTTTTTTATCTTCTCATATTCGCCGTTTTTCATATACTGGCTTTTTTCATATCCGACACAGTTTTTTAGCTTTTATATTCTCTTTCTTATATTATTACGAGCAAAATTTTTCTTGATTTCATTCATTTCTAATTCGACGTGTGCAAGTCTAAGATTAGAGGTCGTGTAAACCTTAGAGAACAACTGAGAATTACAATTTAACACCAAAATCGAGCCGATTTTTACTTTCAAAACCACGAATCTTCCACCCTACAACAACAATCTGCATTTAAAACTACATACTTGGATATAGAATTTCACAAAACACTAAATGAAATGGCTCCAAAAAGATTCCAAACTAAAAGAACATTGGCTCCAAAACATATTTTTACCACTAATTTTTATTCAAATAGTCTTCGGTGGAAATTTATTCTTACCTACTTTATTAAATCGTTTAATTTTATATAAATGTAACGAATCTCTTTTTAGGAAGACAACAATTCATCATAAATATGAGGTAAAAATTCAAACCTCTAATTATACCCTTATTTAGAAGACATAACGTCTTACCACTAAATTACAAATTTAACATCATCTACCATATTCGAAATTATTAGAAAGTGAAAAAAATCTTTTGAGGAAAAAGTAATTGTTCCACGAGAAAAATTATAGTACTACGGTACCTCTCCATCATTGCTTGTCACAATAGTAGCATTTAAGAATTACGTGGGATCTATAAAATAAATAAATAAGAATGAATAAATTATTTGATGATGCGTCAAATAATGAATAGAAAAAATTTGTACTACGGTGGTACTAGATTTTTTTCCATTGTCTCATGCTGGAAGATTTTGATTTGTCTAAAGGATTTATACACAAAGACTTATGCAGGAGCTTTCAAATTGTGATTGTGGTAGAAGTAGAAACTTTCTATACACATGTGTGCCAGTGTTGTCCATTCAGTTGGATGGGATTGGACGGATAATTGCATGAAAAAAAACTAATTATTTAAAACTTTTCCTTTTAATTTTTATTTTTTTATTAAAACCTTTTCACTAATTTCAAATACGGATATGAATTAATTCTTAGCCACTTTTTCATCTGAATTCTCATATTCCCCATTGTCATATACGAAGGGTTTTTCCATGTTTGACACAGTCTTCTTCTCTTTCGTGTACTATTATAAGCAAATTTTTCTTTGATTTCATGACTTTTCAATCCAACGCGTGCACGTCTAGATTGGAAGTTGGGTAAACATTGGAGAACATCCGACAGTCGATTTAATATCAAACACCAACTGATTTTTGTTTTTAAAGTTGTGAATCTTCCACCGTACAAAAGATATTTGCATTTAAAACTACATATCATAAAAATAGAATTTCACAAAACAGCAAATGAAATGGCTCCAAAAGGATTCCAAATTAAAACAACATTGGAGTTGAAAAACTTTCACAACAATTTTTTTGTTTTTTTGTTTATTATTTTGTTTTATTCTCAAGATCTTACCAATATCAAATCTACATTTCAAATTATACTAAAATAAAGTATATGCGAGGTAAGACATCAACTTTTAAGTTCAGAAGCAATAAACTACCCAAATTTTCAAATTAGGGAAAGCCTTATTAATCATATTCCCATTTTTAAAAGGCACTCCTTAAAAAAAAAAAAAAAAAAAAACGCTACAACTAAATTATTCATTAAAGCTAAACAAACTATAATGGGAAAAGTACACTAATGTATAATTAGAGAAAATTATTCCATTAACACAACTTTGATCACTTGGAAATGCAACTCAAAATTCAAGAAATAAATATACAGAAGTAAAGATAAAGAAATGGCCATAGCTGGTTTTAGGAAATAGAACAATAACGAAAAATAAGTTAATATATATATATATATAACCTCACACATCATACTTTTTTTATACCCCCAAAAAAAAGTTAAATTACATTTTTAGTTTTATGAATTTTTAAAATTATTTTTAATAAGTAAAATATTTTAGATTTTGGTTAGTTATAATATAAGTATTTTAACTTAATTTTATGGTTAGTAAATTCTCGAGCTTTTGAATTGTCTACTAATTTTATGATCATTAGTTCAATTGGACACAAAATAAAAATGTCGGCATTTTATTAGACATAGAATTCATATTTATACATCTAAATGATATCGAACAAGTTACACAAATCTACTACACATAAAATTTAATATTTAAAGGTATATATAAGGCAGAAAATTATAAATTCGTAGAGCTATTGGACGCTTAAATTTAATATTTGTAGACTTATTCGATCCTCTAAAAATTTTGGACTAAATTTATAATTTAATGCACACAAAATCAATAATTATAAAAGTTACTTTAATTTCTTTATTAAATAAAATCTTCTCATTGAAGATATTGCGTGTAGAAGTCACATAGATATTTGAAATACAATCCATGAAATGACTAAATCAGCATCACAAACCAATTCAAATGGCAGCCTTAAAAAAACATGGAAGTTTGATGTCAATTTCGTAAAACATTTGAGTTAGGGCGATTTTATTGAATGGGTATTTAATCGACACGAAGACTAGTTGAATACTACGTTTGTTTACGAATAAAACTATACTTAACGTCAAAATAAGTCTAGTTTAACTGGTGTAGTGTTTCTACCTGTATCTTGGAGTTAGTAATTTTAGTTCATATAGTTTTAGTTGTTTAATTTTAGTTTCCATATTTTTAATAAATTTTAAATCTAAATCCCTCAATGTTAATTTTATCTAAATTAATTAAATAATAATAAGAAGATACAATATGTGGATATGGAAAAAAAATCAACAATAAACGATTTGTTTTTTTTTTTTAAATCATTCTTTAAAATTAAAAGAAAAAAAATTTTGCGTCACACATCATAATTTTATAATGTGCTATTTGTGTTGTATAAGTGATGAGTGCAGTCCAACCATCTAAATTTTTATTTTCTAACGTGAGATCTTCATTATGCTCTTTTAAATAAGGGTACTTTTTGCTTTGATTTCTAAAAGTTGTAGATAATTTCAAAACTTACAGTAAAAAATAAAGAAATTTTGTGAAAGGGACAAACTTTTTTTTTTTTTTAATTTTAAACTTACAAAATACCTTTATTGTAATTAGTTGTCTTTTTATTATTAAATTGGAATATTCGAATCTCCCAAAATGGCTGATTTTAAAAGGGAACGTATTCTTATTTTAAAATTCGAACTTTGCATTTAGATTTTAATTTTATTTTTGTAAAAAAGAAATTTTCATAAATAGAAAAAATGTCAAACTGTTTACAGAAATAATGTAAAAGAAAAAACACTGATAGACTTCTATCAACCTCTATTAATGATAGACTTGTATCAGTTTGTATCACCGATAATATCAATGATAGACTTGTATCAGTTTGTATCACTGATAATATCAATTTAGACTTCTATCGGTTTCTATCATTGATAGACACTAATTAACTTCTATCAGTGTCTATCAATGATAGACTTGTATCAGTTTTTATCACTGATAGACGCTTATAGACTTCTATAAGCGTCTATATGGGATAGACATTGATAACAATATCTATCACAACTATCTAGAAGCAATAAAATTTTCAATAACAATATCTAGTGTATATATCAAAACTAGCTAAAAGCAAAAAAACTAGCAACGAAAAAATGATTGTCTATTGATAGGCAATTAATAGTAGTCTATCATTGATAGACAATGATAAACTACTATCAATGTCTTTGTCTATCTATGATAGATAGTGATAACAATGTCTATTACAACTATCTAAAAGAAATAAAATTTTCATATTCAATAACAACGTCTAGTGTATAGTTGATGACAACAAAATTACAAACAAAATCATTATCTATTGATAGATCATTGGTAGTAGTCTATCATTGATAGATAGTGATAGAAAACTATCATTGTCTATCACAGATAGACAATGATAGACAACTAACCGTGTCTTCTGTGATAGAGAATGATAGTGTTCTATCACTTGGTCTTCCATTGTCTATGATTATCATTTTAATTACTATTTTGGAACTAGCAACAAAACTACTAAAAACTACCATATCACTTGGTCTATAATTTGGTCTTCCATTGTCTATCATTACCATTCTAATTAACATTTCCAAACTAGCAACAAAACTATAAATAGAGGAAAAGAAGAAGAACTAATTAACATTTTTGAACTAACAACAAAACTATAAATAGCAGAGAAGAAAAAGAAGATTTATGATTGAAGAAGAACTAATTAACTTTTTTGAATTAGCTACAAAACTATAAATAGAGAAGAAGAAGGAGGAGGAGAAGAGGAAGAAGGAGAAGCCCGAAGATGGAGAAGAAGAAAATAATTAAATTTTGCTATTTGAGTAAACATTTTCCTTACTTTTCTATTTTTGAAAATCCCAAAAAAGAAAAAAAAAAAAAAAAACCATAAGCCAAACAATTTAAATCAAAATTGGCATGTTTGAAAAAGAAACTTTTGTTTTTTTGTTTTTGTTTATGATTTTTTATTGTAAATTTATGTTGACCCATTTGATAACGTTTTTGTTTACTGTTTCTCGTTTCATGTTTTTTGTTTTTTCTTTCTTGTTTTTTAAGGAGTAGAAACAAATATATGTTTGGCAACTATTTGTTTTTGAAAAGACAGAAACATAAAATTGTTTGATAGTTATTTCTTGTTTTTTGATAGTCATTTCTTGTTTTCTCCCCTTAATTTCTTATTTTATAGTTTAAATATAATTTAACTATGTAAAACAAAAATTCGAATATATATAAAAAATACTTATAAAACATTTACATATCAAATATACATAAGTCTCGATGTACAATTAATAACAATAATAAAGTTGTTTCTATCATGTACATGTTGCTAAAATTTGACTTACAATATTATTATTTTCACTGGGAATCGAACCCCACCTTACCAAGGCTAGAATTTGTTTTACATGTGAAACGAAAATAAGTAAAAGAGAAACAAATTAGAGATAAACACGGGTCCCATTTTCAAAATGTTTCTCAAATTTTAAAAACAAGAAACAGAAAATGTTATCAAACAAGTCAACTTTTCTTGAAAAATGAGAAATATAACAGAAAATAGGAGATGAAAACATTCAGTATACTTCATTTATACCAAACCATTAACTTTTCAAGAATGAAATTTATGTTTTTTTATTTTTCATATTTTTTTAACAATGAAATTTACTTTTTCCGTTTTTCATATTTTTTTAAGAATGTAAAATTCAAACCATTAATTTAACTTTTGTTGCGAACTTGAGTATAATTGGAACATAGATACCAATAAAATATAATATTAAAATAAATATAATATAATATAATAATAAAATAAATAAATATTAAAATAAAATAAACATAATATATAAATAAATAAATAACAAAAGTAAATAAAATAAAAATGATGGATTTATCCACTTTCTCTAATCTTTTTAGATTTTGCCCAATGTGTGTATTCCAAAACTCACCAAATGCCACTATTTATAGGCAATTTGGCAAGTAAGAGGTGGATTACATGGATACTAATAATGTGTAATATTGAGACACATGTGAAGGAACTGTAAGGTCCGCAGTGGAAGCGGGATCGTCCCAATTCCCAATTTTACAGAAAACTAAAAAATACATAACAACCTAAATCATGCATTCTAAGATAAGATTACTTAATTTTACAGCATGTTTTTTAAAAATTATTTGTACTCATTCTTGAAGAATCAAAGCCTTCATGATCTCCTCCCCAAAAAGTCACGAACTCTTTGTACAAAAACACAAACAAAAATCAGCAAACCCAACATTGGACACCACCACAATAAAGCTTGTTGTATTCTTCATAAGAGTTGAGAATTAGCAGGAGTGTGTGGGCTTTGCTACGATTTTGGGAGAGAGAGATAAAATCTGAGAAAGGGGAATTTTTCAGGAGAGAGTAGGAAGTTGTTATATATATATATAACGATATGTTATAGCCTATAGTTTACATTATATCGAATATAATATAATCTGAAGATTTAATTCTCTCAATCAATCATGATATTTAATATATATCAAATTTGTATTAAATTTATTTATATGAATCCAATCCATATAATTAGTATTTGAATCATATTCAAATATTTAATTCCTCTCAAAATAAACTTTATATTATAATGTATCAAATACATTATAGTAATTATATCACATATAATTAATTTAAATTAATTATATCATAAATAATTAATTCTCTAAATTAACTTGAACAATTCAAATTAATCCAAAATTAATTATCAAATAATCCATATTGAGCTATAGAGGGGACTTTATAAGTATGTAGATTGAAGTTCCAACGGTACTTAGATAATTAATTAAACTCCTTTAATTTAATTACCTAACATCCATTAACTATCGGTCACTCCACTGAAGATCGACAGTTGCACTCTTCGCACTACAAATATATTTCTCTATCCATTGGATATAACCAGTCAATAGTGTGATGACCCTTCACAAATTGCTCGTAAGTGCAACTGGACCAAAATTACCGTTTTTCCCTTGTATTACATCTAACTTCTTAAGTACCACCGATCCCACTAATGAACAATAAGTCATAGTCCAACTATGACAAAACCCCTATTGGGCCAAGAGAGAGTGTCGCGTCACATTGTTCAAGCCCTGAAATCATCCATTAAGGGAGTAATTTATATATTTACTCCGATGTTGAGGAAGAAGTGAATTTCGTCTTATGTACTTATGTTCCCAACTCCCCAATCAGACGAATCCCCAAATCGTAGGCTTATTGAGTTGCCAATTTGGCCACTCTCACCCATACAAATCAAAAGGACCGCCTTCATAGGCAGGAGTTCATAAATCACTCAAGACTCAAGTCATGTAACCTATGGTCATCCTGGTGAAATATATATGATTAATAGTGTTATATAATGAGACTAATCATTCCGTGGTCACGTCTTATACAAACCTCTTAGTATAGAACACCCATGCTCACATGTCTCTACATGAATGTGAGGATCATATCATTTGTAGCATGAAGACTGAAAGTGGATAATCATGAAAAAAAAAAATCTAAACATCATGAGTGGAAGCATAAAAACTAGTCCTAGTGGCTCGAACACGAATTCCGCTTGTCCATCGCCGGTACATCTCTACCCTTACCTGAAACAACAACATGAGAAAGAATGAGTATAAAATACTCAGTAAGTAACCCTACTACTGGGGTCAGGCTAGACATCTATGTCCTCTAGATGCCTACCTCTAGTGGAACATATAAACTGCTCTAGTCCTCATGAGACACATATATGCATGAAAAACTTATTTCTATCCTATTATAGTTAAATATGTCCATTACCTCTAGTAAGTCCCGTAGGACCCATAACCTCATGTGAATCCCGAAGGAAACATAATCTCTTACATACGCATGGTTATGCATACACCTCTTTCGTATACACAAAACCCACTGAATGTGTACCTCTTTCATACACCTGGTTAAGTATGTACCTCTTTCGTATACAACTAACCTACTGAGTATATACCTCTTTTGTACATCTAGTTATATATACACCTCTTTCGTATACACATAACCCACTGAGTATGTACCTCTTTCGTACACCCTAGTACTCTTTAGGCATGTATCACTTTCATACACACCAGCCCTAGTACATCTCTTTCATGTACTAATGCCTTTAGACGTGCATCACTTTCATGTAGTCACATAGTCTGGAAAGGAAAAGAGATTGCATCTAACTTCATATTACATATAACATTCACCTAATCATGAATCCTCTAAAATCTCCTGATCAAGGCCAGGCTAGTTAACCTCAACATATGTAATTAATCTAGTATTAATGGATCCACTCTAGTACATCACTTTCATGCATTAACTCATGTAACAATCAAACATTTGAAATTTCATAATACATCATATAATTTACACACTTTCATAATAAATCACATCAATAAGCACATCAACAAAATGCTCCAACTTTCACCTAACTTTAAGACATTTCCGTAGTAGTGTCGCTTAACTCATAATTTAGTTCATAAAATTCTAAATCATGCTCATACATTAACATGCTTCAGTCATATTATCACATGCTCATATATCTTTTTTTAAACAGTATATTAAATCTCAGAACAATCAAATTATCCTTGTAACTAGTTTCCTCAACATCAACATATCAAATACAACCATATGGAATCATATACCATCACATGCTAGCATTCAAGTGTCTATGTGCACAAATAAATCTTTCAGATCTCATACTAGAACATACATTGGTCATACTATATTATCAGTCCATCATGCTGTCATTCTGCCATATCATTCATTTATCATGCTAGCATACATCTAATGCCTGGCTCATAGACAGTTCCAGTAGTAAGATTACTTACCTCAGATTACGCCTAAGTGGCAAACAATTTAATCTTTCTCCTTGTTTAAATGAATCTTGAATCAAACCCAAAGTATAGCTTGTTCCAAAACTGCCTTCGATCTCTCAAACAAATGCCTCAATCTAGGCAATTCAATAATAGTGGTTACAACCTAAAAACCCAACAAATATATTTTAATTTAATCCTTCGAAGGCTTAATATACTTACCAAAACGTTGCCTGGTCCAAAATTAGTTTCGAACTTAAGTTCATTTGCGAACCCAACTTAATCCTTCGCAACGCCTGACAACGCACTTCTACCTTAAAATTCCACCAGTGCTCAAATCTATAGCCCAAACACAATGGGTATTAATAAATGGAAGCCAAAACTTGATGGATAATAAAAATCTTCAAGAAAACCCATAAAAAGTAACACACTGTGATGGGCTGAAGAAGAGATTGCCGGTCAGACGTGACAAGCCAAGTGAGGACAACTGGAGCGGCGACTAGGGTCTCGGTTGAAGGAAGAAGAAATTGAAAGGAGGGGGGGTGTCAGCGGGTGCGTGAGGAAGAAAAAGGGGGTGAGGTTTGACTTTTTATATATAAAAAAAAACCAATAATAATAATAATAAAACAAAAAAGGAAATAAATATAATTACATTTAATTCCTTTCTGTTTTATACTATTAAATTCCTTTCCGTTTCAAAAGAAAAATAATTCTTGCCATTAATTTCCAATTTGAATAATTTCACGCTAACAATTAAATTCCCGCACTTACACTTGAAGTCCAAAATTCCAAAAATGCCCTCCAACTAATAACAATTACTGAAATTCGAAAGAATAAAGTTACTGAAATTATATTATTACTAAAAAAAAATGTGTGGGGTGTTACATTCTTCCCTCCTGAAAGAACTTTCATCCTCGAAAGTTCATTCTTGAAAAATGGTCTGTAGTATATGGATAAGGCTGGGTACCTTATCCTGGTAAGACTACGAGTATGGCCCGCTTTATAGGTGTTACAAATGTTGTAAAGTGCTACAAATGATTTAGTACTGATCATTCATGTATTAGACATGTGAGTGGGGATATTCTATACAAAGAAGTTTATATAAGACCGGACCACGAAATGTTTAGTCTCGTTATATAACGTTGTTCATAATTGAGACTTTCATTTCACTAGGATGACCGTAGGTAACATGACCTTAATCCTGAGTGAGTTGTGAATTTCTGCCTATGAGGGCGGTCTTTTGATTTGCATGGGTGAGAGTGGCCAAATAGCTGACTCAACAAGCCTACCATTTTGGGGATTCATCTAATTGGGGAGTTGGGAACTCAGCTACACAAGATGAAATTCACTCTTTCCCCGAAGTAGGGGTAAGTAGATAAATTACTCCCTTAAGGTATGATTCCGAGACTTGAACAATGTGACGTCACACCCTCTCTTGGCCCGAGAGGGGTTTAGTCATAATGGAACTATGATCTATTGTTTATTAGAGGAATTAGTGACACTTGAGGAGTTAGATGTAACTACAGGTGCAAAACGGTAATTTGACCCAGCTATACTTACTAGCGATTTGTGAAGGGTCATTGTACTGTTGATTGGTTATATCCAATGGACACAAAAATATATTTGTAGTGCAAAGTGTGCAGTTGTCAGTCTTTAGTAGAGTGTTTGACAGTTAACGGATGGTGGATAATGTGATCAAAGAGTTTAATCAGTTATTCATATACCATTGGAGCTTCAAGCTACAGGTCCATAAGGTCTCATTGGTAGCTCGATGGATTTAAGTTGAGAATCAGTTTTTGGGTTAATTTGAAATGTTCAAATTAATAAGAGGGAATTTTATTGTATATGATATAATTGATATGATGTATTTGATACATTATTGTTTAATTGGAGGAATATTTGAATATGATTCAAATATATTTTCTATGAATAAGATTTATATTAAATGCCATAAAATAGAGAAAAAGAACTATGGTTTATAGTTGAACCAGTTTAATAATATCATATATAATCAAACTCCCTCTTGTCAATTTGAACACTTCAAACTGACTTAAAAACTTATTCTCTACTTGAATCCACAAGGGGGCCTTATGGACCTATAGCTTGAAGCTCCAATGGTACGTGAATAGCTTACTAAACTCTTTAGCCATGAGATCCACCATCCGTTAACTGTCGAGCACTCCACTAAAGATCGACAGTTTCACTCTTCTCACCACAGATATATTTTCGTGTCCATCGGATATAACCAGTCAATAGTACAATCATCCTTCACAGAGCTAGTAAGTACAATTGGGCCAATTTATCGTTTTGCCCTTGTAGTTACATCCAACTCCTTAAGTACCACTAATCCCTCTAATGAACAATACATCATAGTCCTACTATGAGTGAACACCTCTTGGGCCAAGAGAAGGTGTGTGGCGCCACATCGTTTAAGCCCTAGAATCAGCCCTTAAGGGAACAATCTATCTACTTATCCTTACTTCGAGGAAGGAGTGAATTCTATCTTATGTAGTTGAGTTCCCAGCTCCCCAATCAGACAAATCCCCAAAGTGGTAGGCTTGAGTCGACAATCTAGCCACTCGCACCCATGCAAATCAAAGAACCGCTCTCAAAGGCAAGAGTTCCCAACTCACACAGAATTAAGGTCATGTTACCTATAGTTATCCTAGTGAAGTGAAGTCTCTACCATGAACGGCGTTATATAACGAGACTAAACACTTCGTGGTCTGGTCTTATACAAACACCTTTGTATAGGACACCCTCGGTCGCATGTCTCCACATGAATAATCAGGATCACACCATTTGTAGCACATCACAACACTTGTAACAATCTACAAAGCGGGTCGCATCCGTAGTGTCATCAGGATAAGGTTTCCTTCCTATATCCATATACTACAAACCATTTTGGTTATCACTTAAGGCATGATCCACCTGTGTGTCTCCACATACATGCTTAAGTTACAAAGACAACTAGGGATCTTAGTTTATTGGTTTGTGGTAAAGAAAATAAAACATCTCATGTTTCATAGACAACAATGAAGAAAATATCTTATATTATTACATCACAAACGTTTGTTCAATACAAGTATTTACAAACTACAGGACTCAACGAGAGTTTAGGGCATCAACCCAATCAATCTCCTACTTGTCCTAAGGCGAGTGGGGTGTACAAAATAACTAGTATAAAACAATAAACTAGGGCATTAAGGCCCAGTATAAAAATCTCCCACTTGCCCTAGTCCAGCCGTGGGCGGTCCGTAGACCTATGCTCTGAAGGTGACTCTAAAAAATTGTAGCTGTGAGAGCCTTCTTAAATAAGTCAGCAACGTTTTGCTCCGAGCGATCTTCGTGACTATCACATCCCCTCAATGCACTATCTCACGGATGAGATGATACTTCCGCTTTATATATTTGTCGCGCTTGTGACTCTTGGACTCCTTGGAGTTCGCCACAACACCATTATTATCACAGAGGGTGATGGGCCTAGACATGTCTGGAACGACGTCCAGATCAGTTAGAAACTTCCTTAGTCAAACGGTCTCCTTAGTAGCTTTACAAGCCGCTACATACTCGGCCTCGATCGTGGAGTCGGCGATGCACCTCTACTTAGTGCTTTGCCACACTACAGCTCCTCTGTTAGGAGTGAACACTGAGCTTGAAGTGGATTTTCGAGAATCTTTATCAGTTTGAAAGCTCGAGTCTATGTATCCAGTAAGGATCAAATTCTTAGATCTATACACGAGCATGTAGTTCTTCATTCTCCGAAGATACTTGAGGATGTTCTTGACTGTGGTTCAGTGATCCTATCTTGGATTAGACTGATATCTATTGGTAATCCCCATAGAATAGCAAATTTCTGGTCTAGTACACAACATTGCATACATCAAACTGCCAACAACAGATGCATAGAGGACCCGTCTCATTTCCTCAACCTCTTGAAGTGTCTTAGGACACATTTCCTTAGACAATGTAACTTCATGTCTGAAAGGCAGTATGCTTCTTTTGGAGTTCTACATCGAGTACTTGAGCAACATCTTGTCAATGTACAATGCCTGAGATAGCGCTAGCACTTTGTTCTTCCGATCCCGAAAACTTTGTTCTTCCGATCCCGAAAGATCTAAATACCAAGAACAAACTGAGCCTCTTCCAAATCATTCATTTGGAATTGGGTCGCTAGACAGTTCTTAACTGATGTCAGTAGACCTACATCATTCCCAATGAGTAGGATATCGTTTAGATACAATAATAGGAAAACTACTGAATTTTTTATGATTTTATTGTAGACACAAGGCTTATCAACGTTTTGGTCAAAGCCGTATGATTTGATCGCAGTATCAAACCGAATGTTCTAAGATCGAGATGCCTGTTTCAATCTATAAATGGATTGATTCAGTTTGCAAACCTTTTGCTCTTGACCTTGGGCAATGTATCCCTTGGGCTGCACCATATAAATGGTCTCCTCAAGATTACCATTTAGAAAGACAGTCTTGACGTCTATTTGTCATATCTCGTAGTCATAATATGAGGTAATGGACAAGAGGATGCAGATAGACTTTAATATGGCAACAGGTAGTCGACTCCCTCCACCTAGGTATAACCCTTTGTCATAAGTCTAGCCTTGAAGATATGCACCTTGAAGGTTTGCACCTTCCCATCAATAGCCTGTTTCCTCTTGTAGATCCATTTGCAACCTATAAGTTTTACCCCATCAGGTTGATATATAAGATCCCATACTGAGTTGAAGTACATCGACTCCATCTCGAGATCCATGGCTTTGACCCATTCATCCCGGTAAACATCCTTAATTTCCTTCTGATAAGACATCAAATCCTCAACCTCGCCATCGGCTACCATAGCCAGGATTTCCATGAAACCCATATAACGAATAGGTGGGTTCGCAACCCTTCTACTACGTCGAGGTTCCCTCAACTCTTGATGTGGAACTGACGTACCAGATAAACTTCCATCGACAACTCTTGCTGATGGAGCAGGCCCTTGAATAACTCTTGTTGAAGTTTCAATAGTTTCGTTGGAAAGTTCACGTAACACGATCTTACTACGTGGACTGTGCTCCCTCATATGATCCTCCTCCAAGTAGGTAGTGTTCATCGACACAAACACTCTGTTTTCCATAGGATCATAAAAGTAACCCTTTTGTGTACCTTTGGGGTAGCCTATAAAGAGGCACAACCTCGAACATGGTTCTAATTTCTTTGGATTAGCCTCAAGCGCATGTGCTGGGCAACCCCATATGCGAAAGTGACGGAAACTAGCTTTATGCCCGTTCCACAACTCTAAAGCTGTTCTCGCAACACTCTTGGAAGGAACACAATTGAGGATATACATTGCAGTTCCCCAAAATGAGTCCAATAAGGAAGCGTAACTCATCATCTACCGAACCATGTCCAACAAGGTTTTATTTCTCCTCTTCGCTACACCATTCTACTGAGATGTACCTGACGTCAAGAGTTGGGAAACGATTCCATGTTTTATCATATAGTCCTGGAACTCTGAATCAAAAAACTCTCCAGCCCGATCCGATCGAAGTGTCTTAATCCATCTATCCAATGCGTTTTCAACTTCAGCCTTGAACTCTCTGAACTTTTCAAAGGGTTCAGACTTCCGTTGCATCAAATAAATATAGCCATACTGAAAGTAATCATCAGTAAAAGTGATGAAATACTAATAGCCTCCCCTGGCTCGCACACTCATCGAACCACAAAGGTCTGAATGCACTAACTTTAGAAACTCTTTGGCTTGATAACCTTTTTCAGTAAAAGGTCTTTTAGTCAATCTTGCCTAAGGCAAGATGCGCACAACGGTAAAGAATTTTCCTCTAACTCATTTAGAAGTCCATTTTTCATCAACCTCTCAATCCTATTGAGATTGATGTGTTGTAATCCAAGGTGCCAAATTTGCGCATCTACCAAAATTTTGACTTCTAGTTCCGGCGAATGAATAGTCATTGAGTCCTCTTCTGGCAGGATTATTAACTGTATCGTTTTTGGAGAATTTCAATAAATTCCAAAATCAAACCTTTTGTTGTTTATTTTGAGTTGCGACAGTTTTAAACATCTCTATGTTATGGAGGGAACTTGTTGCTAACGGCCTTAGCACATACAAGTTGTTTTCTAGTTTTGCTAAACAAATCTTAACACCATCTTTATGAATAAACACTTTATTCAAATCAAAATGAAGAGTGTATTTACATTGAATCAAACACTTTACAGAAATTAAGTTCCTCTTTAACTCGGGAACTACATAAACATCATTCAAAATGATAATCTTCTTCTATAAAGTCAACTGGAGTCCTTCCGCTACCACAGTTGAGACGACGTGCTCGGTGCCTACTCGCATCGTCATCTCTCCAGCCTCAAGCTGCCACCAAGATCTAATCCCCTAAAAAGAAGAATAAACATGATCAGTGGCCCCATAGTCAATAATCCAGACAAAATCATCATTCTCCACTAAACAAGTTTCCAAAACTAGTAAATCATATTTACCTTGTTTTGCCTTGGCCTTAACCTTCTTCTTCTCCTTAATCCAACGAGGATAATTCCGCTTCCAGTGCCTATCCTGGTTGCAATGGAAACACTTTCCCTTGTCAATCGGCACTTGTCACCTACCCCGCTAGGCGACAAGCTGTGGGTTAGTAGATGTCTTCCCCTTCCCCTTACCACCCTTCTTCTTCTTCCACTTGGAAGTGTGAAAAGTAGAAGGTGCAAACTTCGTTCTTGAGGTCGAACCTTTATGGAACTTTTTTTATGATGAGGCAACATTTGCCTCACCAACCTTCTTTTTCTTACTTTTTAGCAAGGATTGGAATGTCTGCAACTTGTTGAGGAGAGTTGTAAGGGTATAGTCCACTTTGTTCAGTATCGCATTAGTAACAAAGTGTAGGAAGCTATCTGGCAACGAGTACAAAATTATGCTAACCTGGCTGCCTTCATCAATGCATGACCCATTCATCTCCGCCACTTTGAAGCGGACCATCATGTTTAGCACTGTTCACGAACAAAGGTGCCTTCCTCTATTTTGGAGTTGAAGATGCATTTCAGAGCTTCGTGCTTGAGCTATCCAGACAGTTGTCCACACATTCCTTGCAGGGACTCCATGATCTCAAGTGCTGAGACCATAAACTCATGCTTCTTGGCCAAAATGTCATTAAGACTAGCTAAAATATAAGCTCGAGCCTTCTCGTCAGCCCGTATCCAACGCTCATAAGCCTCCCAAACATTTCGAGTGGCGTTTTGAGGTATAATAGGAGGACACTCCTCCGTAAGGACGAACTATAAATCATTGATGATTAAAATCGTTGTGATCGTGTGTTTCCAACTAGCGTAGTTCTCGCCAGTCAATTTATCGGCACTTAAAAGTGCTAATGTGACTGTAGCCATACTTATGTTGCTAAAAAATGAACAAACTTAATGAGTATATGCAATACCACTTTTAATGCCAATTTTAGTTTTAGCAAAATAGTTTTCGTGTACACTAAGTGAAAAGACATCTATTTCGCAATGATGCCCAACGAGACAGAACAAACGTCACCGGTGGGGTGATCAGATGCTTCTTCACTGGGATAAGACACTCTCAACCATTAGGCAGAAACAACTCTTGCAACTGACCCTAACAGTCACCATTTTTTAGTTTAGAACTGTTAACTTTTAACAATTTTGTGTAAGTGTGACCTCTCATTTTTTGCCCTTGAGTCTCGCCTTAATGTGCCCATCGTAGGGAAAAAGCATATTAGGGTAAGATACTAAAATGACCTTATCCTATACAGGAGATCAAATAAAGAATCGTGTAAAACTGCCATTCTATAGGGAGACACTTCTAGGGTGCCTCGAGGCGATGCATAGAAACATTATCTAACCTAATGAGAGAGGTCATGGGATATGCTATCGCACGTCCCGCTCCCACTTACTATGAACATTCTCTCCATTCACCTTGATATTGACCTACCCAAACACCATCCTTTAGGGGGACACTACCAGGGTGTCACGAGGCCGATGATAGATCTTACGGTGTGAACATAAAGGGAGAAACGTGAAGAGGTTTAAATGAAGTATCATATACCCCGAGTACCTCCCACCGAATGTTCTACCTAGGGGTTCATTAACTTAGACCATCCGACTATTGATTTTATCTAAGTCAATTTAATTTCCTAAAAAATAACTCTTGTCTTTGAAATTAAACAAGTTCAAATAGTCCCATCAAACACTTTAACGGATTGTCCTCAAATTTGCATGCATGCATCAAATTTATCTAATTCACCTTTCCAGGTAGGTTCCCAGGTAGGGGTGTTCCGTTTCTGTAAGCTTAATTGTTGGGGTTGATGCCCTAAAGTCTCGTGTCCTGTAGTTTGTAAACAGTTTGTACGAACGTTTGTGTTGTTAATATATGATATTTACTTCACATCTTGTTTTTTACTCAGTTACTTGTTTTATTTTCTTTACAACAAACCAATAAACATAAAATCCCTGATTATCTGTATGTGACTCAAGCATGTATGTGGTGACATACAAGTGGATCATGTCTTGAGTGATAACTAAAATGGTCTGTAGTATATGGATATAGGAGGGAAACCTTATTCTGATAACGCTACGGATGTCGCTCGCTTTATGAAATGGTCACAAGTGTTGTGACTTATCACAGATGGTCTGATCCTGATCATTTGTGTTGGGGACATTCGAGCGGGGGCGTCCTATACTAAGAGTTTGTATAAGACCTGACCACGAAGTGTTAACGTCTCGTTATATAACACCGTTCATGACAGAGACTTCACTTCACTAGGATGACCATAGGTAACATGACCTTAATCTTGAGTGAGTTGGGACTCCTGCCATTGAGGGCAGTCCTTTGATTTGTATGAGTGCGAGTGGCCAGGTCGCCGATTCAAACCTACCATTTTGGGATTCGTCTGGTTTGGGAGCTGGGAACTCAGCTACACAAGATGGAATTCACTCCTTCCTCGAGGTAGGGGTAAGTAGATAGATAGCTCCCTTAAGGGTTGATTCCAGGACTTGAACGATGTGGCGCCACATACCTTCTCTTGGCCCGAGAGGTGTTCACATATAGTTGGACTATGTTGTATTGTTCATTAGATGAATCGGTGGTACTTAAGGAGTGAGATATAACTACAGAAGCAAAACGGTAATTTGGCCCAACTATACTTACAAGCATCTGTAAAGGATCATCGTACTCATGATTGGTTATATCCGAAGGACACAAAAATATATCTGTGGTAAGAAGAGTTCAGTTGTTGGTCTTTAGTGGAATGCCTAACAGTTAACGGATGGTGGATCACGTGGCTAAAGAGTTTAGTCAGCTATTCACGAACTGTTGGAGCTTCGAGCCACAGGTCCATTAGGTCCCATGGATAGCTTGAATAAAGTCGAGAACCAATGTTTGGGTTAATTTGAAATGTTCAAATTGACAAGAGGAAATTCGATTATATATGATATAATTGGACTGGTTAATTATATATGATATGATTGCTAAATGTATGAGATACATTATTTTGGAGGAAATTAGATATAAATATATTTATATCAAGTAGAGGAGAAAATACTATAGTAGATATGTGATATCAAACTATAGGATAAAAATATAATATGATTATATTTATTATTAATTAATTGGTTAATTATATGATAATTAATCCAAAAATTCACGTTCGGATGTGGGTTAGTGGGATCCGTCGGTTATTGTAACCGATGAATTAAAATGAAAAATGTTTTCATTTTTGAATCGTTCATTCGGCGTCTAAAAGAAAGAGCAGACGCGCATTGGTGAAAAGCTGATCGATCGCTTAAGAATTTTGAGAGCCTATACGATAGTCCTCTCCGCCTAAACGGTCATCCTCCTCGCCCTAAACGATTACACACTATTTCCTACATGATCGCATAGTTTCTCTAAACAATCGTATAGTGTGCCGTTTTTGTTAAACGATCGTATACCATTTCCTAAACGATCGTTCAGTAAAACCTATACGATCGTGTAGCTTCTCCTAAACGATAAGCATTCTGTTATGCGATAGCGCTTTTTTCTCTCCCACTTTCTTATCGCGTACACGATCTGGTATTCCTCCTTCCTCTACAAAATTCACCAAAGATCACACTTTGGGTTCTCACTCCGAGAATACCCGAGGCTCTTTTCTGATGGTGTCGTCCCCACGACGTTTGTGTTCGTAGTTGTTCGTGCTGCTGCAATCGACGCTTCCATTGGGCGTTGGTAGATCATGTGGAGGTTTTTCGTTGCTTAGAGTGCCAAAGTTTGAAGAACGTATTCAACTGGTATGACACTCTTTCCTTTGTTTTTTTTTTTTGTTGTTGTCCAGAGCATGCCGATAATTACTATTTGTTTGCATAACTGTATGTTTGAATGTATTATATGTATTTCGATCATGGTGAGATCGGAGCGATCCGAACACGCTCATGGAACTCTTCGGTAAGAGATCCTTCAAAGTACCCCAGTCTAGACAGAACCCGCTTAAGACAAAAGGTCTCTTATAGATAGATTTGCTACATATTTAATCTTTTATTAGTCAATTTAATCCTATTAAATTGATTAAAAGATTAAACCTTAGGTTGCTAATCTCATAGAACCGTGATCTTAAGTCTATCTCCACCAAGTTTTAAAACTCTTTTAAAACCATGATTCAAGCTTAAGTACGCATTCATGTCTTTCTTATTGATTTTAGTTCTAATTTCCATTATAACACTTATAAAAGAAACAATCAAAACCCATTCACATTGCCATGCACAACTAGGTATTTTTAACTCTTATCAATTTAACCTATGTGTCATGATTCATGCATTGTCCATTCATTACTATATATAACTCTTATATTATATGATGCATGAGCATGCTCTTATGTAATTTAATTCATGAAAACTACTATATCATAACACTTACAATGTAGAGATGATGCATGACCAATGCATAATCTAAGGTGGGAGTTAAACTATATGGCATACCATATGACATAGAATCAAACATACATCTCATGTACATTCACCAAAGACTAATGGATCGGGATGATTTAGCATAAAAAACTGGAAATTAAAAATCTATCTATTATATAAATCCATCGAGCAAACTGGTTCATAGGCAAACCGGGTTTTAAACCGTCCGGGCGAAGCATCCCCGATCGTTTAACCGGCCGAGTAACCACGATCGCTTAGCTACGATCGAGTACCATTTACAATGCGATGAAGCATAAGGCACTCAATCGTTTAGCGCACTAACATTAAATGCACAAGTCTAAACAATCGCTTAGACAACGAGGTTTCTATGAAGCACGATCTTCTAGACGACCATATAACAAACGCTTAAGTAACTTTTACTACACGATTGTGTAGTTAGTGACTAAGCGATAAAGCTTACTTAGCCACACGATCATTTAGTGCGCGTGCGTCCACCTTGCTGTCGAGTATCCCATATTCAATGATCGCTTACCCCATCGTTTACACGATCTGACCAATGCTTGGTTTTCTTCTTCCTCGAAGTACAGTGCAACTCTTTACCTTGAAGCTTCATCACAAGCAACTCACACTAACTTAAACACTTTGAATTACAAACTCTGATACTCCATTAATACAGATCCACAAACATATTTAACACTTAAATAAAATGTAGACATGCCTTACCCACTAAGAATGCAAATGTTATTCTATACATCAATGGATTGGAATATCAGAACCTGGTTTTGATACTAATTGAAGGAACTCTTATAAAAAAGAACCTATGAGCGGAAGCAAGATTGTTCCAAATTCATTGTGACATAATTACAAGCATTCATAAACATACAAACTAGTTATGCATTTCAGAACAAATTATGACATGCTTTCAATAAATTAAATACAAAGGAACGAGAGACTTACCTTTAAAGAACTCTTCTTTTATCTTTCTCTCGCTCTCATTTGGATCAGCACCTCTCGCTGTCGCTGCAATCGTCTACCCAAATCTCTCGCTGTCGCTTAGCAAACAAACAGTCTCGAACAAGCAGCCTCTCGGACACCACCATTCAGCGACCTTGGTCTTCTCGGAGTGAGAATCCAGAAGGTGTGGGCTCGTTGGATTTGGTAGAGGGAAGGTAGAAACAACGATCGTATTTAATGACCAAGCAAGTGAGAGAGGTTTGTGTCTATCGTATAGACTTGTGCGATCGTTTAGGACACAACGCGTGTACACGATCGTTTAGGAAACACTTGAGGCTGTCGTGTAGGCTATCGTAAGCTAAACGATAGGTTGTGTACAACCAATGAAGCAATAATGCGATCCTTTTCCAAAATGAAAATATTTTTCATCTTATCCGTCAGTTATGAAAAATGAATACAATCTCCCACTTTCACGCACGGTTATGGAGAAAACCACCAATAATTATCTCATAATTGTTTAATTATAAATAAATATAATAACTATATATCATATTATATTTGTAACCTATAGTTTAAATATCACCATCATATGCAACATTTAAACCATAGTCCTTTTCTCCTTTACTTGATATAAATTATATTTACATCATTTTCCTAAAATTAATGTATCTCATACATTATGTCAACTATATCACATATAATTGAACCAGTTTAATCATATCATATATAATCAAACTCCCTATTGTCAATTTGAACACTTCAAACTGACCTAAAAATTGATTCTCTACTTGAATCCATTGAGCTACCAAGGGGACCTTATGGACCTGTAGCTTGAAGCACCAATGGTACGTGAATAGATGATTAAACTCTCTAGCTATAAAATCCACCATCTGTTAACCGTCGGGCACTCTACTAAAGACCACAGATACACTCTTCTCACCACAGATATATTTTTGTGTCCATCGGATATAACCAGTCAACAGTACGATAGCCCTTCACATATGCTTGTAAGTACAGTTGAGCCAATTTATTGTTTTGCCCCTGTAGTTATATCTAACTCCTTAAGTACCACCGATCCCTCTAATGAACAATACATCATAGTCCTACTATGAGTTGACACCTCTCGGCTAAGAGAAGGTGTGTGACGCCACATCATAATCCTTCACAGATGCTCGTAAGTACAGTTGGGCCAATTTATCGTTTTGCTCTTGTAGTTACATCCAACTCCTTAATTACCACTAATCCCTCTAATGAATAATACATCATAGTCCTAATATGAGTGAACACCTCTTGGGCCAAGAGAAGGTGTGTGGCGCCACATCGTTCAAGCCTCAGAATCAGCCCTTAAGGGAGCAATTTATCTACTTATCCCTGTTTCGGGAAAGAAGTGAATTCCATTTTGTGTAGCTGAGTTCTCAGCTCCCCAATCAGATAAATCCGTAAAGTGGTAAGTTTGAGTCGGTAATCTGGCCACTCACACCCATGCAAATCATAGGACCGCCCTCAAAGGTAGGAGTTCCCAACTCACTCAGGATTAAGGTCATGTTACCTATGGTTATCCTAGTGAAGTGAAGTCTCTATCATGAACGACGTTATATAACGAAACTAAACACTTTGTGGTCTGATCTTATACAAACTCCTTTATATAGGACACCTCCGCTCGCATGTCTTCACATGAATGATCAGGATCATACCATCTATAGCACGTCACAACACTTGTAACAATCTATAAAGCGGGCCGCATCCATAGTGTCACCAGAATAATGTTTCCTTCATATATCTATATACTACAAACCATTTTGGTTATCACTTAAGGCACAATCCACCTGTATGTCTCCACATACATGTTTAAGTTACAACGACAACCAGGGATCTCAGTTTATTGGTTTGTGGTAAAGCAAATAAAACATCTCATGTTTCATAGACAACAGTGAGGAAAATATCTGATATTATTATATCACAAGTGTTTTTTCAATACAGGTGTTTACAAATTACAAGACCCAGTGAGAGTTTAGGGCACAACCCTAACAATAATAAGTGCATACTCAAGACATTCTCCCTAAGGGGATACAAGTAGTAGTCTTATCCCACATCCTTTTGCATTTGTTGATACGTCAATAAACAACATCGATAGGGTCTCCGAAGCGGTTGTTTGGAGAAAATTCACTTTTACTTTGGTTTTGGTTTCGATTTGTCCTGAGGTGATATTGTTCTGTCCAATATCCTTTGTTGTTAATTTTGCTATAAATATGCTATGACTTGACCTTTCATTGATGTTCTTGGTTTATAATGGATATCATGTTCACTTAATTTGATTGCCTATTTCATAGGTCGTCTTGACGCCTCCAACTTTTGTAGCACCTGCCTCAAAGGGAAACTGGTCAAGATGGTAATTTTGTGTGCCTGGAAGTAAGGTCGTAATCTTCTTGCTGAGATGACTAATGCGAAGGCGAGTTTCTCTACTCGGGGATATCTGGTTTCAGCCTCCACCATCGCTCTACTTGTATAATAAACTAGTCGTTGAAGTCCTTTTTCTTCTATCACTAGAGCTGAAATTACCGCAGTATCTGAGGTTGCTAGGTAAAACAGTAAGTCATCTCTTGGAACTGGTTTTGCAAGAAGGGGAACTGACCTCGAGTATGCATTTAAGTCCTTGAAAGCTTTCTCAGATTCCTCAATCCATTCAAATTGAGTCACCTTCCTTAGAGTCTTGAAAAAGGGCAAACACCTATGTATAGCTCTACTCACAAATCTATTAAGTGACGTTGTTCTTCCTTTGAGACTTTGGAGTTGTTTGAGGTTTGTTGGGGACGACATTTCTACAATAGCTTGGATTTTATTTGGATTGGCCTCTATTCCTCTTTGATGAACCATAGAACCTAAAAACTTTTCTGATGTTACTCCAAAGGCCATTTTTTTATATTCAACTTCATCTTGTATTTCCTCAGTATTTGAAAAGATTCGTTCAGGTCAACCTCATGCTGGCCTACCTTGGTACTTTTTACTTGCATGTCATCCACATATACTTCCATACTCTTTTCTATGAAAGGAACAAATATATAGTTTACCATTCTCTGGTACGTGGCCCTTGCATTTTTAAGGCCAAATGACATGAACTTATAATGGTACAAACCTTTATTAGCGATAAAAGAAGTTTTCTCTTGATCGTCTTCGTGCATTTTAATTTGATTTTAACCCGAGTAAGCATCCATGAAACTGAGCATTTCGTAACCTACTTAGCATCTACCAATTGATCTATTATTGGAAGACGAAAACTATCTTTGGGACAAGCTTTATTTAGATTGGTGAAATTAATACACATTTGTGATTTATTTGCCTTCTTAACTAACATTACATTAGAAAGCCACCCTGGATAGACAGTTTCTTTAATGAAACCTGCCTTAAGGATATTTTTTTACTTGGCCGGCTATCACTTCATCCCGTTTTTGATCCAAAACTCTTCATCTTTGTCTTATTGGCTTAAAATCTATGTCAACATTCAATGTGTGCACTATTACACTAGGATCTATTCCTGGCATATCTTCATGTGATGAGGCAAACACATTCGCATTTTCTCTAAGGAAGGTAAGCAACCTTGCCTTCTGCTCCATCTCCAGCTTGGTTCCAATGTTGACTATTGTTTCCTTGGACATAAGAGGGACAAACTCTAAGGTCTCTATGGGTTGCCCCCTCTGGTTGACCTCGTATCCTTATGGGTTCACTTTGGTTTGGTTTCGCCTAAACTTCCCCCAGCTTTGACCTGGCTTGGGCTTTCCTTCTTGGCCTCGCCCTGGCCTAATGTTTTCACCTGGCCTTGGCCTAGCCTGAATTCTTCATTTTTACCTCGGCCTAGCCCAAGCTTTTAATCTTGACCTTGACTTGGCCTAAGATTTTCACTTCGGCCCTAGTCTAGCCTAAGCTTTTTACCTTGGCCTTGACCTGGCCTAAATTTTTCACTTTGGCCTTAGCCTTGGCCTAGCCCAAGTTTTTCGCCTTAGTCTCGGCTTGGCCTCGATTTCTTGCTTCAACCTTGGCCTGGCCTAAGCTTTTCACCTCAACCTCGGCCTAACCCTGATTTTTTACTCCGGTCTTGTCTTGGCCTCCACCTAGTCTAAGTTTTCCTTGGTCTCAGCTTCTAATGATGAAATGAACCATGCAGTATTTGCTATCTCTTTCTGCTTTTTTTGTTGCCTCGACTAATTCATATTTTGACGTTGTCTTTTACGTGGTTCCTGACTTTAAATGTTAGATTGTCTCATATTCCCTTCCTAAGAACTGCCCTTTTTACTGAAAGTGCAAGTCTCCTTGGTTGAACCACTTGGATCTTCCTCGAGTAGGTCTTGCCTCATCGAATTTCCCAGAATTCAAGCTGAGTCTCGCTCCATTTGTCTTACTTTTTGTGATTTCTTGAATTTTGACTCCACCTCCTCCCTAGGGAAATGAGGCTGACCCAAGCATGAAGTGCCTGAGAGGTTTCTTTGCGCTTCTAAGAGTCCCCTGATTTGAGCTAGGTTTTGATCCGAGGCATTCACCTGCTCATCTAAATTTGTGAATCTTGCCTCCGTGTCTTTCTCAAGAGACTGAGTCGAGGTGGGCGGTAGAAAAGGCTATTATTCTCTTATTGACTCATCTCTTTCTTTGCTTAAATGGCATGTTCTTGAGACCTTCTTGCAGGTGTCACTCTTCTTCCCACAGACGACATCAACTGTTGATGGTAAAATTAGGCCAAGGGAACTTGGCCGACTTTCACGTGCCTTCAACGGTGAATTTATATTTAGAAGAAGAAATTACTCGTAAGACAATAGGGAAAAAAAAAGTAACATACTGTGTTGCACAAATGTGAGGGCAAATAGATTTTAGGGAGGAGATGAGCTTACTTTTTGTGGGTAGCCTTAGAGGTCTTCGAGCTCTATTTCCTTTTCCTACTTTGAAATCAGATACACGAGGCCTGGGATCAAGCCACTGCAGATGTTCCTATAAAGAAGGCCGACCCGTATCAGTCTTATTTTGAGTGATTCTGTGGTCTCAGCCTCGGCTACCGAGGCTCAGGTGAGCCTTGTGCTTTTAAGGCCCACGTCCGAGGTCGATGGGCCGAGCGGGCTCTTTTGTGCCTAAATTATTTTCTTTTTGTTTATTGAAACTCTCTTGGGCCTGTTCCTCAGCCAATCTCAGGTTCGATTTTATCTTGGCTTGATTTTATCTTTTGACCTTTTGCTGGTCTAAAATTACCTATAACATTAGTCCCTTACTTCCGTGTTGAGGCTCAATGGTTTGTCTTGCTTGTAGGGCAAGCTCTTGAGTTTTGGGTTAAGCGTATGACCATTTTGAGTGGCTTATTTTGATTGATTCTCGGGTGATCTTTAGATCATATTTTTATAGTGGACCCTAGATTTTCAGAGGATCAGTTTACTAACCTTTCTTTACATTTCTTAGAGCCAACCTTTATAGGCTAACCTATGGGATTGCATGAGTGTACACAATGTACATTTTTTTAATAACAATAATAAGTATAATAATAGTAGCTTTACTGGGGAGGATTATAAGTCATACCAATTTTTAAGAGGTGGAGTGTGCTATGCTTGTGGCTACCTCATGATGTTGTACATTTGTCAATCTCGGTTTGGTTGGAAACAAAGAGAAAGGAATTGAGGGTTATGTGGCATTAATCGAACGATCCAAGGAGTTTATAGTGATGCATGCCAAGCTCACGCCTTGGCAGGATTTTTTTAAAGCTTATTGACGGTAGATTCTCAGGTGCTTTCATTCCACGGATGGGGGAGGACTTTTCCTCCCTGATCGGCCAAAGTATAAGTCCCGGACATACTAATTTGATAACACGATATGGGTATTCTCATGTTGAATTGAATGCCCGACTGTCAAGTTCTTGGTACTTTGCATTGCTTTTTTTAGCACAATATCTCATCCTTTGAAACTTCAATTCTTGACTATTGTGTTACAATAACGTGCAATTCTATTTTTGCAACGATTGTTGCAATCGATGTTGAGAGTTGTGCTCTTAGTGGTCTAGGTCCCAATGGTTTGGAAAAGATTTGAGCACACTTTGCACGAAAATCCTCAGCTGGGTAAAAAATTGGTTATTATAGTCCTAGGTTATTATAACTAGGTTATAATAATTTGTGTTTGAAGTGTAAATTATTTTAACTTGAGTATAATAGTATGTATTTGAGGTATAAACCATTTTAGTTTGAAAGAAAAATAATAAACACGGTAGCAAAGAATAAGAAAATGATGAATGTAAATAGTAAAAATTGTAGCAAATGGGGGTTTTGAAATAGTACTGACGATAACTAATTGAGGAATACAAAATAGTATGTACTATAGTAAGAGATAGTTATTATAGTCTTAAGATAGTCCTTGTCTTAAACACACCCTGAAAGTTTTCAAGTTTTGTAAATTAGGGTCCAATTTTGACCCATTTATATAGAAACCCCTAAAAGTAAGAACTGGGCTTGACATAGTTCTCAGCATGGACATAATTGGGCCTGAACATGGGCTCGGGAGTTGGGTCCACATTAAAGAGATGAGAGCCCAGCCCAGCCCAGCCCATTTAATCGATCATCATCAGAATCACAACGACAATTTTATTTCTTTCTTCTGTATCGACTCAGGAGGCGAGAGTAAAGGAAAGCTGGAAGCTTTATTCTGAATCTGCCTGAAGAAACCCTAAAAGACGGAACGAGAAGAAGAAGAGGAACACAAAGTGAGAGATAGCTTCAATTTGTCCGATCGGATCGAAATCAGTCCACCAACACCACTGTATGTCCTTCGAGTTTCCCCCCTCTTTACTATTTTCAATGTTGTTGAAGACTTCGTATGTTTTGTGTCTGGTTATGTGTCCTTCCTCCGATAGATATGCATGGAAATAACGTCGTTTTGTTCATATTTCTTGGATGTTTTTTTTTGTTGTGATTTTTTCTTCTTTTTCTGCTTCTTTTGCCGTTTACCACGTTGGTCTCTTGAAACCTTATGTTCAATGCGTTGGTGTGGTTTGGGATTGAGTATGTGGCAACTGAGTTGTATTGTTGCTGCATGAACTATGGTTTCTAATGTCAAGGTCCACTTTTTTGTTAAGGGAATCGGAAGATTGATGTTTCTGAATTCTGGGAAGGATTATATTTATGAGGATTCCAATTTAGATACGAGGCCAAGGTTTATTCATGGGACTTGTTAAGTGTTGGTTCGTCATGGCATAACTATGTCTGTTTGGTGCGTATATTACAGGAAAGGTTTACAAACATTGTGCTCCTCAATCTTTTGATCGAACATCCAGAGCTTTGCAGGGTGTATTCGTGACTCGTTTTTCCTGCGATAATGGATCCTGGGCGCTATGGTCTTCAACAAGGATGGGATAATAACAGCGTAATTGTGGTTTCCTCCTTAATAATCACCTCTATGGATGATAATTCCAGAAATTATTAGGGCTATGTGAATGTCCATTTCTTTTCCGGCATCTCATCTTTAAAGAAAAAAATGAGAGAAAGACATGGGGCATTGAGGATGTGGACTGGATTTGCCTAACCTCGTAAGATCATTGACTATTTGTGCTGACATAGCTTATTCTCTTGAATCCACAGGCTTTGGAGGGTTATGGTAATGTTCATGAGCCAAACTTCCGGTGAGTACCAACCCTTGAACATCATTGCAAAGAACATTTTAACATTTTTGCAAAAAATTGTATGTTATAATATCTTAATTGCATGATATATGTCAAATGCTTTGTTAAATGATATTATTTATTTATTTATTTTTAATACTGCTATTCCTAGGATCCTGATCATATTAGGTTGTTTGTCAAAGTTCAGCTCGTATCATGTTATATATGTTTCTTCCATCCCATTTCTCTATCACTTTTGCAGAGTTGGCGGAGCATATGATGAGCGAAGGTTTTTAGATGAACGATACACAAGAGATAACAGTTACCCAAGAGATGCTTTTCACCCTGATAATAGGGAAGACTATCCACCACCAGCACCTTCAGCCTCTGGCATTTGGTCTCAATCAAGGAGGAGAAGTTATGAAGATGAATACCCTATTGACAGGGGATCAAGACGATATGAAAAACCATATAATGAGTCATACCATGATCTGGATGCTTTTAATGAACATGAATTTGATACATATCAGGATTTTGATAGGTTTCGTGATGATTATCGTAGTCTCAGTAATGTCCGTGATCATGGAATTGACAGGCTAGATCGGTTTGGGAGTCGTGAGCGTGATGATTATGCATATGATGATTATGACTACAAGTCTAACGTGGTGCATCAAAAGAGAGATGATAGTTATGAGAGGGATTATGACTATGGCCGGTATCGTTATGATTCTGATTATGATAGAGGTAGTAGAAGAGAGGGTACTTGGAGAAGGCGGGGGTCACGTGATCGTGAGCGTGACAAGAGAGGTTCAAGTTGGGATAGGGATCCAAGTCCACACAGAAGGCATGATAGGTCTAAGTCTCGTGGGCGTGATGATCGTTCTAGATCAAGGTCTCCTCGAGGTCGAAGCCATGGACGAAATTATCGAGAAGATAATTATGAAGAAAATCGACGTGAAAGGTCCGAGAGGCGAAGGGATCGGGAAGATAAAAGAGAGCGCGAACATTATTCTGTGGTATTTTTTTCTTAGTCACAGTTTGTTTTTCTACCCATTATTTCTGAGAGAATAAAACTGAGTGATATTTAACATATTGATGCAGGCTCCATCTGCCACTGTAGTTGTGAAGGGTCTTTCTCAAAAGACAACCGAAGAAGATCTCTACCAAATCCTTGTAATATAAGCTGGATAGTTTATTTGAAGTGCTTGTGTCTCACGTTCTAGATATGAACTTTATAAGATTTTTATTATGTGCTTCCATCATAGGCTGAATGGGGACCCCTTCGTCACGTGCGTGTGATCAAAGAGCGCAATTCTGGCATTTCACGGGGTTTTGCATTTATTGATTTTCCTTCAGTGGTACCTATAATTTTTCAGACTCCGTGTTGGTTAATTATATTATATTTTCTAGGTGGACATGTATGATTGTTCTTATTGATGAAATAGGGTGCAGCACAAACAATGATGGACAAGATTGGTGATGATGGTCTAGTTGTAGATGGCAGGAAGCTTTTCTTTGAGTACAGGTTCATCCTTTTTTCCTCATAATTAAGATATACTGCTCAATTTGATAAGACTAGCATTTCTCTAATTGTGCATAGGTTTCTTTTATGTTTTTATTTTGTACTTCCCTAAAGTTTGACAATAGCTGGGATAATGAGAATGTCTTTCTTGAATTTTGTTTAGTCCTAATAACTTTTTTGTGGAATATATGCTAGGGCAGGTCCTTGATTTTTTTTTCTTCTGCAAGCTTATTTTGCTTTTTCATCTATGATGTATTGCAGTAGTAAGCCAACAGGGGGTGCAGGAGGATCTTTTGCTGCAGAAAATACTACGAGATCAGGTCATTTTAGCAAGAACGTGACAATGCCATCAGATTGGATGTGCACAATCTGCGGCTGTGTAAATTTTGCACGACGAACATCTTGTTTCCAGGTTTTGCCAACGTTTTCTTCTATAATTTTCTACTTTTGAAATTGGAGATTGTAGTTGTATTTGTAGAGATCCTCTATGTTTCTGGTGCATGGATTGTGGACTTTGCTGGAAAGGAACAATTGGATCTTTAGAGGGGTTGGAATTTATGGAGATGCGCTTTGAGAGTTGGTTAGATTTAAGTCTTTTTATGGGCGTCCGTTAATTGAGCTTTTTGTAATTACCGATTTGATTCCATCCTTTTTGATTGGGCTACTTTCTTGGTAATTTTTTGTGCTCCTTTCGGTGGGCTTGTTTGTTGTATGCCTTGTACATTCTTTCATATTTTTCAAAGTAAGCTCGGTTTCTGACCAAAGAAAAAAAACTGTAATCATTTTTAAAAAAGTGGATACAACACCTCAAGAGAATGTGTAATGCCTCTTTATTACAATTCTTTTGTTTCACTAATTGTTTTTCCTTGGAAAATTTGGTCTCTTAAACCATAGTGCTCCCAGTATACAAGGCTTTGACTGTGTTGCTCTGTATTTTGGCTTTGAGTTTGGACCATAGCTTGGTTTAAAGACAGTTTAGGATTTACATTGGCCAAGTTGTTGATTGTATATTCTTGAGCTCTATAAATTACATTTGCGAAGTGTAGGCTATTCTTTTCTGAAAGTAAATGTTAAGTTTTCTTGTTGTCAATATAGTCAAATAATGGTAATTTAGTTTTTGGTGGTTCATACCTTATATTTCTTGGTTTTCTGCTTTCTTGTGTTTCTGACACGTTTAATTTGTCCTTGTGACTGTGAATAATAAGAATCCTTTTCTTGTAGTTGGCTAAATGAAAGGTTTTATATAGGGCAGTTGTGCGATAGGTATTTATTTATGTGAAGTGGTTGGCTAAAATTAGAAGCTTTAAATTTGTAACTATGGGTAATTGCGCATCACATTCATTGGAGGACATGGTTAATATTTAAAAACCATCTTTGTTTTATGCAGTGTAATGAACCTCGAACGGATGATGCTCCTCCGGCAGATATTAACATGTCTAATCAATCATCTTTAGGAAAGAAAGGACAAGAGGCAGGTTAGTGTATATTCTGGCATAAAGTCGTCTCTTTTATTCCCATGTGATGACGTTAACTGAATTCATTTTAACCAGGTCCAACTCATGTTTTGGTTGTTCGCGGATTGGATGAAAATGCGGATGAGGAAATGCTTCGCTATGAGTTCTCTAAACATGCTCCAATTAAGGTGCATTAATTTAAAATTTTGATTTTTTTTAATATTATTATTATTTTTAATAAATAATCACCTAACTGGGGTTGTACAAATTTTCAACTCAAACAACTGAATTGGACCCGGAATTTCTCTTGATCCAATCCAATCAATAAACACACTTAACATCACTGTATATTATTGACTGTAATCATGCAATAAAATTGCATTTGGAATAATGTAATGAAACCTTTGAGAAGATGACCTTTCATTGTCTTTTCCATCCTTAATCATCCTAAACATCTCTTAATCTGATCCTACCTACGATCACCTAACTTTGCTGACATTATGTTTTTATTATCTAGAGTAATGCAATAAAATTTTATTAGGAACCGTGTTAACCCATGGAAAGTAGCATTTCATTGTCTCTTGAGCTTTCTATCCTTTATCACGTTTTTGTTGGAGAGTTCAATTCTTGTAGGATCTGACTTTTACAATCTCCCATGTTCTCATTCAAAGGGGCAGTTCCCTCTTGTATTTATTACAAGTAGTTATCCTTTATCTTGATGGTAGGAAGGGAACCATATACTGTGGTTTCCTGGATAGACAAAAGTCTTTTCTTGCAAGTCTATCTAGTGTTTGTGTATCTTTATTTGGTCTTGTCTTCTTCCTTCTTCTCCCTCTCTCACATGCCTTTTCCCTCTCTCTCTCTCTCTCTCTCTCTTGTTAAGCTTAGAGATTCCCTCAGAGATTTTCTCAAAAAGAGAGGATAAAAAACACTTCTCTTGACTCATGGGAAGGATTAACAGCTTGGGATTTTCTCAGAGTTTCACATTCATTCTTGGCTTGAACTCAAACTGGCATCTTATGTAGGTGTGGCGAAGATATAAGTATCTTTTGTGGTTATGCTCTTTTGCTTCAAAGGGGTTCATGTAGTAGATTTTGTCATCTCCTTTTGAATCTGAGCATATGAATGTATTCATTTTGGATCCTCTTTTTTGGAGAGAAGTTTTGTGTTTTGGCAAGTATGCTTTCCCGTTGGGTTGTGGTCTATTTGGTTGGAAAGCAGTAGAACATTCTTGGGTTACAACTTAGGAGTGTGAAGGTTGATGCATTTTATAGCTTGCTTTGGGCAAGTGGAAAAGTTTTCTGATATCCTCTCAGTAAGGGGAGCTCTTCTCCCTCTCTTTTGTATATTTATTACAGTTTATCAACATAATGTCTCTTTCAAAATTAAACTGTTATATTTACTAACGTTTTTTTGTTTGGCCCTTTTATGCAAGCTGCTTTATGTACTTCCATTTTTGTTAATGATGAGTTTGCTTTTCATAATTATAAGAACATTAATTCGATACTCTTTCGGGTTTCGAGCATGTGGTACTTTTTTTGAGAGTCCACACGTTCTGTTTTAGATGTGCTTCCTTATTCTTACTTGTGAGTGAATGGGCATCATTCGTAATTTTTTTGGAGAGGAAAAGTAGGGCTCTGTGCTTCTGCACTAAATTGGTTTGTTGCTAGGGTATTTCTCATTTTGGTCTGTTGGTAATAGTAGTCCCTTTGGCTTTGGGCCTCAGTAATTTGTGCAAGTTTTATGAGGTCTTGAGAACATATATACTTTCCATTCTAACTATTTTGTTTGGAAAAAATATTTGCAGGATCTTCGTTTGGTCCGAGACAAATTCACTCATGTTTCTAGAGGTTTTGCATTTGTTCATTTCCATTCGGTAAGTTTGCCTTTCCTCATTGGATATGTGGTGCGAATTTTCCTTTTTTGGTTTTCTATGAAATGGATGGCACCAGCTGATGATCCAACTTCTTTTGTATGCTTTTGTGACAAATACGCATCATTCTGGTCAAAGTTATATTTGCAATTGCATGTTTATTTATTTAAATGAAGAATCAATCATTCACACAAAAAGAACATATTGGGCCACAAAATGGCAAACCAACAGAAGGAGCCATACCTAAACCAGAACTAACTATGCAAGGTTTCCATTCGATCGATTTATTTCTGCAAATGGTGTTTTTGCTGTCTACTGTACTTGAAAACTGGGGAGTATTTATTAAGTACGAAATTATTAATGTCATAACCAACTAAGTAGTGCTTTACAGTGTGTTTTTATCACCTGTTTTCTGATTATATAGCCATAGGATAAGTGGAAGTGGGCCTCTGTACTTAGTTTAGTGGAGTCTCTCTCTCTCTCTCTCACACACACACCACGTGTATGTGTGTTATCATTATTTTTGCTTTCTTAACGTTAGAAAAAAACATTTTAGCATTCATAAGACAGACAGAAGAGCTGTATTTCCTGTAGGTGGAGGATGCTACCAAAGCTCTTGATGCCACAAATGGCACAACCCTCGAAAAGAATGGCCAAATCTTGCGAGTAGCATATGCTAAGAGCATTCTTGGTCCAGGATCAGGACCGTCTGGATCTTCGCAGTCGAGCAGCCTTGCAGCTGCTGCAATTGAAGCTGCAACATTTGCTCAGCAGGTACTTTGAATTTTATTTTCCTCGAATTCACTTGCACTTGCAGGAACAATGTACTGTAATTTTCTCTGCTTCTTTTATACCTTCTTTTAGGTGTAACTTCTGTTGAACTGAACCTTATCTATCTTTTTTCTGAAAACGAGGGATTAATAATTACACATGCATTTAAGTAGGTATACACCCAAAAAAAAAAAAGGTAGGTACACACCCATGCAGATATGCATAATTCAGAACTAAATATTGTTTATATTGGTCTTGATGCTATAAACAGATGGCACTGCTCTAAATTTGGATCTAAATATTTTTTATATTGTATTAATGGCTGTCGGGCTGATGGGGGGGGGGGGATGCTGAAGGTATATCTTTTCTTTCTTCTATTTTAGATGATGTCTGACATCTTTATTTCTAATTGATTTCTTCTGTAAGCATCCTACTCTATCCTAACAACTTTGTACTTCCTGCGGGTATTTTGTGCATAACTAGTCTCTTGTGTTTTCTAGTATGATGCTGTGGGATGGGCACCAAAGGAATACAACCCAGACGACAGACAATCCAATGGTGGCCAGGAACAAGGAGGTAAGGGGGTGGAAATTCAAAGTCATGGTTCTGCTCCACAATCCGGCTTTGTGTGGGATGAAGCATCAGGTTACTATTATGATGCTGCTTCTGGGTTCTACTACGATGGAAATACAGGTATCTCTGGGTGAATCTTTTCCATATGCCAAGGCAACCAGTTGGAGTCTTTTGTCTTAAATATTTTTGCTTTTATTTACTTGCTTACTAATTTTTGTCTTTAATCTTCTTGGCCTTTGGGTGAAACTTAAACATCCCCTTGGATCTATCGTTTTTATTGGTTGATGAAAGTCTTGTTGGGAAAAAAATCCTTGTTTCCCATAAAAAGAGACACTGGGATGGTAGGACTTCAATTTGTTAGGATCAAGTTCAGTCTAGAATGCTTGTGTGATGAGTGAATTTGGCCTGATGTTTTCAAGCTTTTGGGTTTGAAAAGAGAGGTTGTGGATTTTAAGTTTGACTCTGCCCCTAGTAGGAAATTTCTTGGAAACAAGGATCAAGTTCCAGTATTTTTTCCAAAGGTTCTTTTGGGGAAGAAAAATGAAAAGCAAATGATTAAATTGGCTTTAAGAATACATTATCACATAGAGTTCTCAACCAACATGATTATTAATATAGGCACACAAATGCCCAAATTGAACCATAAGATGTTTGAAACTTGCAACAAACTTAAGTTGGTACTGAGGTGTGCAAACTCAATAATAAAATATTTAAACTAAGCTTAAAGCATCTAACATGATCAGAAGAACCTGTCTGATAAAAGTAGTATTGTCTATCCCACAAGATTTCTTTATAAGCCACAAATTTTAAGAAAAATGTGAACTTTATCAACGGAGGGGTTTTTTTGCGCTCCATTTTTAATGATCTATAACATATTATTAATTCTGTTTCAAAACTTGTTTCTCTCATTTATTACACAGGTCTGTATTACGATGGTAACAGAGGACTTTGGTATACATATGACCATCAAAAGCAGCAATACATCCCCTGCACTGATCAGAATGAGAGCTCTGCTTCTGGAAAAGAGAGCGAGTTCCCCAAGACAGCAGAAGGGTCAAGTAATAAAAAAGTAGTGATTTCTGCACCAGCAGCTACCATTACATCAGTTGAGAAGGCTGCTTCCTTGCCAGATGCCGTTCAGGCTGCGGCAACAGCTGCAATAGCTGCAGAGAAGAGGGAGAAAGAAAGGGCCAAAGAGATAAAGCTTGCGTCAAAAAGTAGTATATTGGCTAATAAAAAGAAGATGAATACTGTTTTGACAATGTGGAAGCAACGAAGTCATGAAGGACAGGCAACCCGTGTGGCACTTGATGACAACCAAAGTTTAGCATCAACTGAAGACAAATCTTTCCCTGTTGGACAATCCATGAAGAGTAAGCTAAAAGCTGATGTCCAAACTTCCAGGGAAAGCACTTCATTCAACCTGGGAGCTGCTTCAACTGCTGCTCCTGAATCTCAGGTTAAGCCAAGACCTGTGAGTAACAGCTCCGGGGGGACACTGATGGGTGTTATCAGAGGTTCTGGGAGGGGTATTGTCAAATCAGATAGTTTCTATTCAACATCCTCCAGTGTGGTCTCTTCTTCAACTGTAATAGATGGTGCTCTCAATTCAACTCCATCGATGACTGCTGATACTCCAACTCCCTCTACTACAAGTTCGTTCAGAACAGATGCTTCTGCTTTGGGTTCTTACACACCTCCTGTAACTTCTGCAAGTGGGAAGAGAAGGTTTTCTGAAATGCCACAATCTTCTGCTTCTGCAAATAGGGAGCAGCCACAGACCACCTACAGAGATCGTGCAGCTGAAAGGAGGAGTTTATATGGCTCGTCAACATTCATTGGTGATGATCGGTCCAACCTCGAGTTTGGGGATTTGAGTAAGTCCTGTTTGACTTGTGTTTGTCTTGGATGCCATTCTGTCATTTTAGCTTCTATATTTTGTTTAGACATTCATCTTATGGTTAAAAATGATACAATATTTCCTTGAAACCAAAATTATATTTGGAATCATTGCACTTGATACTTTCAGATTCATTTTCTTCATGATTAGCGCTGGGATCTGTCAGATTGTTGTTTGATGACTGAGTTTGTTATCTGGGTTGATGAGCCGATGCTTTATTCAGAATTTTCATATTGACATGTGAGATCTCCTCTTTGTTTATCATATGTGAATTTTCAAGATCGAGATATTTCAGTCAAAAAGGGTTCTCTGGATGCAATGCCTTTTCCTCCTGGCGTTGGTGGAGGACGAGTAAGTGGGGATGCAAATCTCAACACTTTTGAAGTGATCACAGCAGATAAAGCAATTGATGAGAATAACGTGGGCAACAGGATGCTCCGTAACATGGGCTGGCATGAAGGCTCGGTAATTTTTCCTTCGTTCTTAAATCTTTTATTTTGTACGCCTTCGAGAAACCTAATAATTTTCCTTTTGTATTGAGGTTCCCGAATATAGATTATCAGTAGAATGGATAAGTTTGGATATTTTGGCATTTGTGCCTTCTTTTTGTCTTGCATGATGGTGTTAGAATTCATCCATATATATCTACAATGATAATATATTGTCCACGTTGAGTATAAGCTTCATTACTTTGCTTTTTAGTTTCACCCGAAAGGCATCATCTTTCCATCGTGCATCTTCTATTCTCTTCCAAAATGAAAATGATTGGTTCCAATTGTCATGGAATAGTTGCCAAATTCTACCTTTTTGGTATATGATTAAAAAAGGAAGTGTGAAATTGTACGTTACAAGTTGTTTAGTTCAATATGCGTGTTAACCATTACACATCAATTAATAATTATCCCTAGAGATCACATCTTTTCTTCAACTTTTCACTTTTGTGCTGACTGCTGATGGGGATTTAGATCCCTGCAGTCGGGTTTTCGGCTTATTCATTGTATCTTTATGTAGGCACTCGATGAAACTGGCAATTGAATGTTGGCACCATCACCATTCTGATGTTAGGATTGTTTTCTTTTTCCTTTTTTTTTTTTTTTTTCTTTTCCTGGTAATATTTTGCATCCAGGGTCTAGGTAAGGATGGAAGTGGAATGACGGAGCCAGTCCAGGCACAAGCCATGGATAGCAGGGCGGGACTTGGGAGTCAGCAGAAGAAGATGGATCCAAGCCTCGAAATACAAGCCGGTGATAGTTATAGAACGCTCATTCATAAGAAAGCTCTTGCTCGGTTTCGGGAGATGTCTTAAATTGGTTATGTGTAAGTCAAGTGGTAGGCAACTCAAACTCAAACAAATGTACAAAAACTTGTTTGAAATTGATCTCTTACCAATGTGTTAGGGTACAGAAACAAGTTTTTGTTTCTGCAGCATTTGTTGGATATGTATCAGCCCATTCATTTTGGAATTAGCTCTCATCTAATGCAAACTACTATTTATTTTCACGTCTTTTGCTGCTAATTTGAGTGAACATTATTGTTTAAGGAGCTCTACATACAAAATTCCCAAGGAATCATCCTTCTTATTTATTTATTTATTTTTTTCAAAGGTATTAGATTAAATACGTAGATAGGGAATCGAATCTTTGACCTCAAAGTTGATAGTACAAGCACTATGTAGAGTTGCTGTCTCGTTAACCATTATTGGCATTGAGTGGTATATTCATGTGTATTTGGATTAACTTTTGATTTTTGTTTTTTTCATACAAAATCAGCTTTTCTATAAATATCTTCTAAAAAATCAATAATTTAAATTGTGTATTATATATTATAGCTAATAACAGCTTATTAATAGAATCAATCTTTTTTCTTTAGAAAAGTGCATTCTAAAAATCTTTGATTAATTGAAAAGTCATTTTTGGATGATCCATTTGTCAAGAGTTAAACACTCTTCTTTCATTGAAGTATCTTGTTCATGGGTATTTATTAGTCACCACATTAAATTGTTACAATCATTTTAAGGTAATTACAAGGGATAGTACTTTAAAGGATAATGATTAAGTGTATAGCAACATTCGTAAAAATGTGTATGATAAACTAGTACTAGCGATATGATCTATCATTGATACATTTTTAACATCTTTATTTTCTTTCGCCACAAATTCAACAAAAATATTTTGCAAGTCTTCACTATTTCTTTTTCTCACGCTTAAAATCATTAATACAAATTCATTTTAAGATATGAATGTTGAGTTTATCACAAACAATTATGTGTGTTTCACTCTTTGTAAAACCAAAAATTTTGACTCACATTTTTTCTTACTTACATAATTGAATTGCATCTTCGTTTTGCATTTATTAAATGGATATCCTACACTGAAGCAAGATTATATTATTTAATCTATAGTAGCCAACCATTAATTCATCTAAAAAAAACCTTATCATAATTCAATTTGTCGAGACAATTTTTTTTTTTATCACAAGGTCAAACGTTCATATTCCCATCCCAACTTATTGTTTAACTACAAAATTGACAATCAATTAAACATATAATTAGCCATTGCATTTTATCTTGCGCAGCTATTTTTGAGTTTGGTAGAACCATATTCAATTATATTAGTGCTATGGTTAGTCGGAGTGTATTATTTCAAACTTGAGTATAGCCTATAATATAATATAAAGCAAAGTTAATTCTCGAGACAAAAAATTTGACTTACTCTGATTAAAGACCGAAGAGACCCAACTTGAAATGAGTAAGCCAAGTGTTCCATGGAAAACTCATCAACAACATGTTCAAGAGGAGAAAATTTCCAGTAGTCCCATAGTACCTATTCTATATGTTCATGTGATTAGACTCTATATCATTCTTAAAGAAAGCTGACGTTATAATTGATTAATAGGAGTAGTATTCATACTATCGTTGTAATATACACAGGCTTTGACCTATTGAGACTCACAAATTTTTAAATAACAATTTTTTTTAAAGAAAAATTTAATTATGGGAGTTATTTTCATGTTTTTTTTAAAGAGAAAGAAAAAAGTTGGAAAAAGAAATCTATAAATGGGGAACATTTTGTCCATCCAAGTACTTGATTTCTCCAACAAACAATGTGAAATGTCAAAAGTATCCTCTTCTAACGTCATTCCAATTGGGGTCACTTAAATTTTCAAAGTTTGAGGATATATTGTATAAATAAATAAATAAATATATATATATATATATATATATATATATTATATAGGGTGTTTCTTTGTCTTTTAACCTTTTATTTTTTCTAAGAAAAGAGAATGAAAAGCGTGTTCTCATAATAATAATAATAACCAAATAATAGTAAAAAAAAAAAAAAAAAAAAAAAGAGTATTTTAAAGTTAAAATATTACTTTCTTGGGTTTTGTTCAATTTTAGTATCTATACTTTTAAGTATCCAAATATTAGTTTCCTTACTTTTAATAAATCTTAAATCTAGTCATTCAAAATTAAATTTATCGAAATTGGATAAACAACAACAATAATTTTCATAAAAAAAAAATATATGAATATATTCTGAAAATCTATAGTGGAAATGCTAATAGTTAATAATTTTTTTTTGAAAGAATCATAGAAAAGAATAGAAAATTTAAGATTTATTGAAAGTATAAGAAATTAAACATTTGAAATAAATATGAATCAAAATGATATTTTAACCTATTTTTTATATAACAATTTTAAACTTTTTTAAAATTTAATTCTCTACTTATAAGTTTAGTCGTAGAACTTTAATATGCTCAAGTCCATTTGATATTTAAAATTTGAAAAATGTCTAATAGGTCGTTTTGTTTGTTCTTTTTACTATCACAAAGCATCTATTACATGTTTTTTTCCCCTTTAAATATATATAGTTATAAAATAATTTGTTGAATATGTAGCTAAGAATAATTTTCAAAATTTCTCTAAGCATAAGTTTGAAAGATTTTATTTTAGTAACTACCAAAAATTGGTAGAGAGGGCACATGTGAGCATTTGGTTGACTTGGATGAGAAGTTGTAAAAAGATATTTTGGAAGTGATTACTCAATTTCTAGGATGTTTGGAGTTCTTTTCCCACTAACCAATCAATATTTTGGAATTCAAATCTAAGCCCTGTCCTGTCCATGTGGATTCTTTCTTGGAACATAATCATTTTTCCATCTATATCTTTTTCTATTGACATTGACCAAAATTAAGTTTTGTTTTTTTTTTTCCCACCTTATAGGACTTTGTGAAATGATATTTTCCAATGAAATTATTGTGAAAATTCCCATGGTTGTATTTGTCTAATAGGTATATATGCCCATGTGATTGAGTTTCAAGGAAAGTTTACTATATGTGTTTTTGTCCTTGAATATTAAGTTTATAAACTTTTCTTTTTAGTCCATACAAATTTCGCTCAGATATTTTTTTTTTTGAAAATATATGGGAACACAAGTATTCTCAATTTTATGTAAAATATATAACTTGATAAAATTGAATGGAATGACATAATATATAAAGAAATTATATTTTAAAAGTCACTCGTAATAATAAGCTAGTATATTAAAAAATCTTTAAAGTTAGTTTCGATTTAAACTTTGGACTTCTATGTTGTTAACTCTATTAGTTTAGGTTTTAGTTTGATAATCATTTTATCTTTGAAATTTGTGCTTTTCATGGTAATCAATGATCTTTTATCTTTCTTAAATAATATTTAATTGTTAGCTAAATTTCTAAATTTTTTTAAACTACCATTTTTTAGTTTTAAAATTTGACAAATATTGAAAATATGCTTAGGAAGTAGATACCAAAACAAAGGGAGAATAGTGTTTAAAAGCTGATTTTTCTATTAAAAAAATCAAATGGGTATGTAGATATAGGTGAGTTGATTTAATATTAATTAATTAGGGTTGAATAAAAAAATGTGTATCTTGCAATGAATTGAGAGAGAGAGGATATTCATGTGTTATTCTTCATTTGTGTTTGACTTAAAAAAAAAATTTGTATTACTATCAGTATCTTAATTAGCACAAAATAATAATAATAATAATGATAATGATAATACTATTATAAATATGTTAAATTAGGTGTAATGTAGATGCCTATTGTTAGTATTCATTGATCTGTGTCACTTATCAATTTCTCCATGTGTTGTCTATGTGTCTCAAGATTACACACTACTATTAGTGTCCATATAATCTACCTTCTATTTGCCAAATTGATGGATTTTGAAAGACACATATTGGTGATCAATCCAAACAGCTGGGAGAAAGTGGAGAAATCAATTCTTTGTTATTTATTTATTTTATATATTTATATTATATTATATTATATTTTCTTCATATCCATGTTCTCATTGTGCGTCATTGTGCTCCCCAAATTTACAATACGTTATCAGCACGAATTCCTATCATTTCCCTCACTAAAGGTAGATCCTAAAGTTATATCGATTTTTTTCTCTTTGTTATAATTAATAAAGTTAACGTTATTTTGTATATTTAATATCTATTAAATTTCTAATATAAATACAATATTTTATGTTGGCGTTACCATGACACATCTCACAAAATTAGAATTTTTCGCCCTTAATATTAACTGCAGTAATTACGTATCATGGGTACTTGATGCCGAAATCCACTTGGATGCTATGAATCTTGGAGAGAAAATTACCGATGCTGATATGAGAAGATATTTTCTACATTTCATGTCTCGTATATGCTTCTACAACAGCAATATCGAGAGAAAGATTTTAAACAATATTCTGAACTAATTTCATATCTTCTCATGGTTGAACAAAATAATGAGTTATTGATGAAAAATCATGAATCTCGACCAATCAAGACGACACCATTCTCTGAAGTGAATGCTGTGAATTTTAATAATAATCATGATCGAGGATGTGGTCGTGATCGTGGAAGGGGAAGAAATAATTATTATTTTCGTGGTAGTCGTTCTAATTATTCAAATTCCAAAAGAACCACACAAAATAATGATTATAAAGGAAAATCTCCACAAGATAAGAGTTCAAAAGTGTTGAAAATAAATGTTTCCGATGCAGAATGAATGGGCATTGGTCAAGTACTTGTTGTATGTCAAAACACTTAGTTGATCTCTATCAAGCATCCCTAAAGGAAAAAGAGAAAAATATGGAACCAAGTTTTGCATACTAGAATAATGAGATATTTTACCCATCCAATGTAACATATTTGGATGTGACACATTCTTTTCTGAAGAGAAAATTGACACAATTGATGGCATAACAAATGTTTTTTTTTAAAAATTTATTTTGAGAATATTTAGTACTAATGTTGTCCTTTTTTATTTTCATGTTTTTTTTCCTAGGTTAATATTAAATTTTGTATTTCCAAGTGGTGTTTTTTTTTTTTGTGTAATTATTTTATTTTAATAAAGAAAGTTGGATCATTTTCATATGTTGGGTGATTAAAAAATAAATAAAAAAATCGATGTCTGCCAGATAGTGCAACACACATACAATACTTACAAGTAAAAAATATTTTTCCAAATTGACAATGTTGGAAGCAAAAGTCAATACGATATTAGGTTCTGCAAACCTAATTGAAGGATTTGGAAAAGCAAAAATTATTTTGCCTAGAGGAACAAAATTTACAATTGACAATGTATTGTTCCTAGTCACTCAAAGAGATATTTACTTCGTTTTAAAAATATACGTTGCAATGGTTATCATACTGAAACTGATAGAAAGAATAATATGGAGTATCTTTATATCATATCTACTGTCTCATATGAGAAACATATATTGGAAGAATTGTCTGTTTTATCTTCTAGATTATATTATACTCATATATGAGTAATTGAAACATATGCAACAATGAACATGAAGTTCATGAATCCAGGTATATTTACAATTTGGCACGACAGATTAGCTCATCTAGGGTCTATAATGATGAGAAGAACTATTAAGAATTCAAATGGACACCCTTTTGAAGAGTTAGAAGATTCTTCAATCTAATGAATTATCATGTGATGCTTGCTCTCAAGGAAAATTGATAGCTAGATCATCATCAGCTAAAGTGGGGATTGAATCACCTACATTTTTAGAACGAATTCATGTTGATATATGTGGACCTATTAACCCACTAAGTGAACCATTTAGATATTTTATGGTATTAATAGACGCATCCAACAGATGGTCATACACGTGCTTATTATCAAGTCGAAATCTTGCATTTGCAAGATTACTTGCTCAAATTGCTCAAATAATTAAGTTAAGAGCACAATTTCCTGATTATATAATTAAGACCCTTCGTCTTGATAATGTTGGTAAATTTACATCTTGTGTGTCAATTGGGATAAGTGTTGAATTTTCTGTAGCTCATGTTCTACACAAAATGGTTTAGCAAAATCATTCATAAAACGTTTGTAGTTAATTGCTAGACCATTGCTTATGAGAGCTAGACTTCTATGGAGACATGGCATTTTGTATGCAGCATCATTTGTACGCATTAGATAGTAGCTTATCATAAGTACTCACCATTATAATTAGCTTATGGTCATGAGTCAATTATTTCTCTTCTGAGAATTTTTGTATGTGTAATATATGTTCCAATTGCTCCATCACGCACTAAGATGGGTCCTCAAATGAGGTTAGGAATATATATTGGATATGATTCCCCATCAATTATTAAATATCTTGAACCCTTGACAGCTGATGTTTTTATTACACGATTTGCTGATTGTTATTTTAATGAAACAAAATTTTCAACATTAGGGGGAAGAATTAAAGAGTTGGAAAAAGAAATTTCATGGAATGGATTGTTATTATCTCATTTAGACCCCCGTACAAGTCGGTGTGAATTTAAAGTTCAGAAGATAATTCATTTGTAAAATATAGGAAATCAGTTACCATATGCATTTATAGATGCAAAAAAAAGTAACTAAGTCACATATACCAGCTGCAAATGTTCCATAAAAAATTGATATCTCAACCCAACGAGTTGTCACTAATGAGTTTAGAATACGCTAGAAGCATGGTAGACCAGTGGGTCTTGCAATTCACGAGGCTAGTTGAGAATGTGTATGACTAAGATCAATAACTTAGCACATTTGTGGAACATTTTTGTTTGCTTCTAGTAAAAGTCTTCAAACATTATACGAAAACAACACAACATGCATATCCCAAATTAGAGAAGGATATATTAAAGAAGATAGAATAAAATATATTTTACGGAAGTTTTTTTACAATCATGATCTTGAAGAAAATGACGACATCACTGTACAACAAATTGTTCGAAAGATAACCTGATAGACTTATTTATAAAGACATTACCTACTACAACTTTTAGAAAAATATGCACAACATTGGAATGCGGAAACTCAGAGATCTCAAGTGATGTTTCCATGAGGAGTAAATATATTTTTTAAGAGTATCAGATTATATAAAGTATGTACTCTTTTTCCTTTATTAGGATTTTTTCCAGTGGGTTTTTTCCTTGTAAGGTTTTAACGAGACATATTTCATATACAATATTGGGCATCTAAGGGGGAGTATATAAATATGTTAAACTAGGTGTAATGTAGATGTCCATTATTAGTGTCCATGTCAGTTATCCATTTTTTGATGTGTTGTCCATGTGTCTCAAGATTACACACTATTAATATCCATGTAATCCATCTTCTACTTGCCAAATTGCCTATAAATAGTGACATTTGGTGTATTTTGAAAGACACATAATGGTGATCAATCCAAAAAGATGGAAGAAAGTGGAGAAATCTATTTTTTGTTATTTTATATATTTATATTATATTCATTTTAATATTTATTTATTTTATTTTATATTATTATTATTATATTATATATATTTTTTATATCTGTATTCTCGTTGTGCGCTGTTGTGCTCTTCATTCACAACAAAAGAATCTTTTTTGGAACATTTTCATTAAGTGTCCACTCAAAAGTAAAAAGAAAAAAAAAATCTTTTCATAGATAAAAATGATTTTTTTGTTGTAATGTGGGAAGATTTGAATTCATATCTCTTTGTCAATAACATATATTTTAACTCGTTAAATTATACTCAAGTTGACCAACTACCCATTATTTTATTTTTGTTTGGCTTATCATCTATGTGTTTTATTTGCCTTGGACACGTAATGGATCTTGAAGGACTATTTCCGCATCTCCCTGACCAAATCCTCCCACATTAGGATTACTCGTTAATGGTTGATCAAGTTTGATAGATTCGCCCTCTGAAACAAGAAGTTCTGGTCCTGGAGGGATAATATCAACCACTTGACGCCCATTNTTTTATTATATATTATTTTATATTATATTTTTTCCATATCCGTACTTTCATTATGCATTGTTGTGTTCCTCAAATTCACACCAAATGCTTTATTGATACTTAATAGTAAGAAAATCACTAGGATCTTCCCTTGTTTGATTTTAATATTACAAATTTATTTTGTACCTAATTTTAAATGTAAAAAATTATTAACAAATTTTTCTTATACGTGAATGCCTCAAGAATTTATTTACTCAAGAGCCACCATTTGAGGGGAAAAAAAAATTATCGAGGATTGACATTCAATTAATAAATGACTGAAAAATTAATTATATTTAGAAAGTATTTTACATTTAATCTAGTTGACTGATGAGTAATATTTGATAAACTTAGGGTCAAATTGTGAAAAATGCAATTTTATCATCAACAACTTAGATAGATATCCTCATTTATATAGATATACTCATTTTTCTTCCATTTATCTAATATTTACACAAATTTTCTTAGCAATCAAGCATAAATCAATACTTCAAGTTAAAAGATAAAACTTACAAAATTTCAAAATCAAAATCCTCTCAAAGACTCTACAAAACTATGAATAATCAAATACATACAAAGGATTGAGAAAGGAGTATCATCTTCAATCATTTTGAATCTTCTTAACTAAACACAATAAATAGAGTAATTTGAATCACAAAAAACATCAAACAAAGTTTTCATCACTACAAATTCGCTAATGCATATGTTTTTTTTCTTTTTCCTCCTACTATTGTCCTAAATATTATGATCCAAATCTCAATATGTCTCTTATTCTCTACGATTCCCACTTTATGTGTACCTAAACTCAAATAATGTATTAACACACACTTAACTATTAATGTACAATCTTGTTAAAATATTTAAGTCCCAAGGTCTCCAAATGGTTCAATTATTCCATATCCTTGTACCTTACTTGAAGGGATTTTTTCTTTTAGATAAACAAAGGTCAAACATTTTTTTAATTGAGATAAACAAGAAGAGAATCAAGAAAAGAGGGAAATGAAGAAGGAGAGTAAGAGGGTATTGTAGAAGAGACGGGAAAAAAAGTTGTAAATAAAGATTTGTTAGGTCATAGATTGAAGTAGGAGGGAGAGAAAACGAAAGAGGGAAAGAGGTAGACTGTGATGATGAAGTGTTGATAAATGGTAAAAACATTTATTATCATTATTTTTTAAAAAGACTAAGGATGCTAATGCAACTTTTGATAAAGTACACATGTACTTTTGCACCGTGGTATTAATGATTTATGTTTAAGGGTATTTTTGAAACTTTTAAAAGCTTATTGGATATTTTTGAAACAAAATACTATCGGTTTTCATCCAAAACTAGCAGCATAAGAGTATTTATTATAATTTTTTTTCTTAAAAAAAGTTTAAGACTATTTTTAAAACTTATGAAAATTAAAGGGTATTTATGATACAAAATACAAAGTTTAACGATATTATTATTATTATGTCTTTTATATATATACTTTTAGTTAGGAAAAATCATACAAACTTATAAATAAAAATACTTTGAAAAGACGTATCCAAGTGATTGAAATTAACTCAAATCTAAGTGAGGAAGTGTTTTTTTTTTTTTTTTTTTTTTTGAAGGTTTCTAAGACATAGGTATGAAAGATTCCTATAATTATGGTGAGAGGCAGGTGGGGCCATTTGATTGACTTAGATCATAGATGGGAAGTTGCACTAGAAATAAAAGGGGAAGTTAGAGGAAAGTGATAATGAAGGATTTTGAAAGTGTAATTAGTTATGAAACTTTGTAAACATTTCTAGGAATATATGTTTGGAATAGTCCCTTTACCCACCATCCAATCTAAGCCATGCCCTCTTCATGTACACTCTTCAAGCAAATTCTAGAAACATAATTTCCATAATATATTTATATACATTGACAAATAATTGAACTTTGTTTCTGTCAAGACTTTGTAAAATCGGATTTTCCATTCAAAATCTTGTGTAAAGTTATATGTTGCTTGAAATAATATTGTTGTCTAAGGTAAGACCATGTGAGTTTCTATTTAAGATAAAAATGTTTTTTTTTTTTTTTTTTTTTTTTTTTTTTGGTTTGAACATGAAATAGATTATAAATTTGGTGGAGTTAAGTTATTTTTTTGGTTAAAATACTATTTCGTTCCTGTATTTCGAGGTTTGACCATTTTAGTCACGTGTACATTTTAATAAATATTATAACTAGTCTCTTGGGGGTCGCTTGTTTTTTGGAAATAAAGATAACCAGAATCTTTAGATGTTGGAAATTATAGATGTCCGAAACTATATATGTCCGACATCATTAGATAACCTTGTTTGTTTTGTGGGAATATTTTTTTTTAAGATAACTAAGAATATTTTGAAACTATGTTTGTTAAGTTGGATTTCTACTAAAAAAAAAATCTTAAATTTAGATAATGTTCCAAATATACCCTTACGACTATTCATTAATTTATAATAATTTAATATAATTTGAATTTATAAAACATATTTGTTTTCATTAATATGAATTTCTTTTTAATATAGTTTTATTATTTTATTTGTTATTTTTCTCAATACAATAATATATATTAATTTAAAATTTTTTATAAAATAAATATTAACTAAAATTTGAATATGTGTTTCTAAACAATAATAAATACTAAAATATAACAAAAAAGAGTGAAATGCATAGTTCACATATTTTATTTTAATTATAAATTAAAAATAAAGAAGAGTGATATATATATGAAAAAAAGGTTAAAAAAGTAAAAAGAGGATGTCCTGAACATGGGAATCCTAAAAACCCATATTTCAGGAGGACATCCAAAACTTTCGAGATGCTCTCCGCAAGGGCATCCTAGGATGTTTGAGAATCTCAAGATGCTCAGTAAAATACGTAATCTAGATGTTCATTCCATAGGAATCTTGGATTCCCACGAAACAAACGACCCTTAAAGTTAATTTTTTCTTGACATTATCTAAATAATCATACAATTTTTTATGGAAAAATTAACGTGTGAATATATTTTAAAATTTATGTGAACCTTGACACAATGATTTGAACCTAACATCTATACTAGAGAGGGATATATATATATATATATATATATACTTAACTATTTAAGCTACATTTTGATATTGACATAGATAATTTGATTCATTATTTTTTTTTAACAATATGTTAGAGAGGAAAATTGAATCTTTGATCCCAAAATTGTTAATACATACTTGATGCGAATTGAGTTATGTTTTTTTATTGACATTTTAATTCAGTATTAAAATATATTTAATTTGAACTAGTTTGGAAATGCAAATGGGTAGATTTACATAGACCATATTAATTAAATATGGGAAATAAAGTACTTAATTAAATAAAATTAATAGGTTTAATATAGTGTGTGAGAGAAGATAATGCTAACTAACATTTACATATTTTCAGATCATAACTACCACAATTTTATATTTTGAAATGAATAACAACCAAAAGTTGATAATGATTTGTTGTTGGAATATGATTCTCACGTTTCATACTATCATTTTATGATTTGACTTTTATAAATTAAAAAAAGATTATTTTGTTTTTTTATGAGTGCATGCAAAGTATAAAATTATCCGTCATGGAATCCAATTTCTTCCAATTTCTTTTGTTAAATTATAAATTTAGCCTATAACTTTTAAAATTTGTAATTGTTTGATCAAATGAATTGATGCACTTTTAAATTTTATATTTAATAGGTCTATAAATATTCCATTTTAGCTAATTATAAGTCTTTGTAAATATTAAAATTTATAATAATTTATTTATATATTAGATATATAAATTTAAATTTTGTTCAATGAAATAACTTTCCATTTTACATTTAGTAGATATATAAATTTTAAAAAGTTTGAAATCTTATGGACTAAATTTGTAATTTTAAATCGAAGGGCTAAATAAACACAAATCTAAAAATTTATAAATTAAATGTAATTTTTTATTTTTAAGTCAATGTTTACGTGGAAACGTGTAAAATTATTCTAATTTAGAGAGCCTATATATCTCTTATCCTTGGTCCATCTTTCTAATATTCTTTTATAGTAACCCAACTAAACATCCCAACTAATACAAACTTCAAATTAAGATATATATATATAATTTTTTTTTTTGGTACAATGAGAGATAAGGGGAAGATTCGAACCATAAACCTCATGATTTCTAATACACTTGAGTGTCAATTGAGCGATGCTTGGTGTGACATCCAAATTAAGGTATTCTTTGTTATGAAAATGGGTGAGAATATGAATATTCAAACAATTTGTTATTATATGTCAACAAACTCAGTTATTGTCAAACTAAGTTTAGCTCAACAGTAATTGACATATAAAAGTCGAAGATTTGATCCCCCATCCCCATATACAGTTCGTGTACTAAAAAAACTTAATTACCAAAGCATGTTTAGTTTAGTAGTATTGACATGTACTTCTCCATTCGAGTTGGAGGTTCAATATTGATCCATCTTCATAATTGTTTGCTAAAAAACATCAATAAGTTCAATTGGTTAAGACATAAGAGAAAATTCTTTTTTTTTTTTTTTTTTTTTTTTCATTCGAAAACTAGGACAAACATCATTATCATTTAAATTTTGAATTATTTGCAAATAAAAAAAAATCAAACTATTTACCTTTTTGTGGAAATATTTTTTTGACAATATATAAGAGGTAAGAATCACTTCAAAATTGATAATATAAGTGTTTGCTCATTTGGGATGGTGTAGAAGACATGTTAAAAGAATAATATTCTCATAAAAAAAGATAAGGTTCTCATATAAATAACTATATCAAATCTGCCGTTTTTAATCAAACTTAAAATAATAATGTAGAACTTAGGGGTCCATTTGATAATGTTCCCGTTTCCTATTTCCGATTTTTGTTTCTCATTTTTTAAGAAACCGATCTATTTGATAACCATTCCTATTTCTTATTCCTAAAATTTGAGAAACTTTCTTAAAAATGGGTCAAAATTGAAGAATTACAAAAATAGTTTCTCCTGTTTCGTTTCTATTTTACTTAAAATTGTCTCTAAAATGTATCAAAATGTAGATTTCACTAGTTTTTTAAATAGCTTGGCTAAAATATACTTTAATTTCTTGGTTTTGGGATCAAATCTCACGTGACACTTTTTTATTTTATTTTCCTTTCTTTCTTTTTATTTCATTCTTCTCTCTCTATATATTTTTTTTTATTTCTTTTGATAATTATTTCTTCTTTTATTCGTATTTATTTTCTTTATTATTTTTTTAATGTCTATATGTTAAATGATTTTGAATTTTGAGTTTTCAAATATTTAGATTTATATATTAATTTGATTTTCAAATTTCAAAATTTCAATATAGTTGTTTTTAAATATGGAAAAACGAACCAAAATATTTAAAAATTTAGCAAATTTAATTTTGAATTCTCAAATATTTAGATTTATCTATTATTTTGATTTTCAAATTTCAAATTTTCAATAGGGTTGTTTTCATATATAAGAAAATGAACCAAAATATGTATACATATAGCAAAATTTCACCGTCTATTTGCGATAGACCGCGATGGACTAGTATTTATGTCTATGTATGTAATGATAAACACAATAGTAATCTATTGCAGATAACTGTGACATTTTGCTATTATTTGTAAATATTTTCAATAGTTTTGTCATTTAAAATAATTTTCTTTTTCAATGTGTATATATAAATATTTTTTGAATTTTGAATTTTGAATTTTGTAATTTATATATATTTTTAAATTGATTTTTTTTAAAAAATTTTTCTTACACATGAAACCAATTAAAATTTTACAATATGTAAATTTTATTTACTTATGTAGGTTCATTTTAATATTTTTACAACCACGACATTTACGCAATAATATAATTGAGTTAGATATGAGTTTACATCATTTAAAATTTAAAAGAAATGACTTGAGTGAGAAATAATATTGCAAACCAAAATTTAACATGTGAATGATAGAAACAATTATATCATTTTTATTAATTTTACATCGAGACTTATGTATATTTGATAGTTATTTTTTTAAATTTTAATGGCTATATATTCTTTATTTTATATAATTTAATTATATTTAAACTATAAAATATAGAAAAAAATGTAAAGGAAAAAAATATAAGATACGAGAAACAAGAATAGTCATCAAACAAGTTTGTTATTGTTTCTTTTTTTAAAGAAACATGAAACAAGAATAGTTATAAAATATATTCTTGTTTCTTTTTCTAAAAAAAGAAGAAACAAGAAACAAGAAACAAGGAACGAGAAATAGAAAAAAAAGAAATAGGAACGTTATCAAACGGGTCCTAGATTATTCAATTTCATAACCTAGCAATTGGCAATGTGTGGCAAGTCACTAATTTATTTAAATTTGGTAAATATGTAATTGAGTTGACCCATGCATTTGATTATTATTTATAGTGAATTTTTCACCGATAGAAAAAATGTCAAACTGTTTACAGAAATAGCAAAAAAAGAAAAAAATACTGATAGATATTGATAAACTTCTATCAGTGTCTACGATGATAGACTTCTAGCAGTTTCTATCACTGATATATACTGATAGATTTTTATTAGTCTCTATCAAAGAAAATTAAAATTTGTGTAAATAGTTTTCTTTATTTTTCTATTTTTGAAAATTTTCTTAATTTATATTTATTTATTTTGATCGTTACTTCAAATTACATTTTATTTTAGTCCATGTACTTTCATTAATCTAAATTCAATACATGTACTTTCGGTATCAAATTTAGTGTTAATGGAGAGGATCGAAACATTATTGAGACTAATCAATTTGTTCTTAAAATTCAAAGTTGGTATCTAGTCCAATTTTTTCTTTTGAAAAAGACTTTAATCCTTCAAATTTGAAAAATGGTTCACAGTGGTCACTCAATACATGACCCTTGAAATATAATGTGGCAATGACTAAATGACTGTCATCGATGTTTAATGAATTGACTTAAAATGTCACTTTTTAATACAATGGATTTTCTACTTTCTCCCTCTCATCTCTTTTTTCTTCAAGTCACTACCACATTATTAAAAATATGTCTAGTTATTTAGTCACTACCACATCATTTTTTTTTGTTTTATTATAAAAAATGTCCCTGAACTTTACACTTTGGGTAAAAAATATATTTGAAGTTTCAAAAGTTTTAAAATACTTTAAACTTCCAAAAAAAGTTAACAAAATACCATTGCTATTAGTTTTGGATGGAAACCATTAAAGTTTTGTCTAAAAAATACTCCTGAACTTTCAAAATGTTTAAAAATAACCTTAACTTAATAAAAGTTCAAAAATACCTCCAACATTGATATTTGAATAAAAACCGTTAATTCCTCATGAAAAAAATGACTTAAAAAAATTCTTCTAGTGATCAATTTGTTTGAAGTTTTCTTAAGTTCAAAAAGAACTAATTTTAAAATAAATTATATAGGTATCATCATTTTAGTCATATGTGTACTTTCATATTTCTCTCCAATTCTTAGCTTACACTAATTTTCTAAATAATCAAAATAGAAACCAAAATTTTAAGTTAAAACATAAAATACCAAAAAATTTCACAGAACTCTAAAATACAAATCTCCACTTGAAACATATCAAAACGATAAATAGTCAAATTTAAAAAGTATCTGCCTAAATCTTATTGGTTCTTAGGAAATTAATATTTATTTTAATTCTTAGATAGATTATTGAACAAAAGAAGCTGTCCGGGCAGTTTAGATGCAATTCAGGCTTAAATGAAGCAATTAGAAAGCAATGGGAGGCAAAATGGTGAAATCGAGTAAGGGGAGGCACGACGTTGCTTAAACGCTACGACATTTGTGCCCCGCGCCATTCATAGACACAATCTGTTAGGCAAGCGTTGCAATGCTGTCCTGCGGCGCCACAACACTCTCCATCTGATATACGCACATGAAGAGACACTCCTTCTAATTTTCTCTCCAAGGTGCTTCATGTGGGGGCCTTCAGCGTCGCAACTTTTGGTATGTTTTGGTTGTTGAGAAAATTGGTGTAAACTAAGAATTGGAAAATTAAGAGAAATACGAGAGTACGTATATGAAAAAAAATGAGAATACCTATATCATTATTTTAAAACTATTTCTTTTGAAACATAGGAAAATTTCAAACAAATTGATCGGTAAGAGCATTTTTTAATTTTTTTAATTTTTAAAATCATTTTTGTCACGAGGAATTAACGATTTTTGTTCAAATACTAACGGTTGAGGTATTTTTGAAATGTTTTGAAAGTTCAGAGGTATTTTTAAAACAAAACTTTAACGGTTTCCATTCAAAACTAACGACAAGGGTATTTTTTAAACTCTTTTTGAAAGTTTAAATGTATTTTGAAACTTCAGAGACATTTTTGATATAAAATGTAAAGTTCAGAGTTATTTTTTATAATTTAATTTTTTTTTAACTGTCAAAGTAACTCAATGACCATTTTAAATTATTTTCAAAACTTAAAAGATTAAAATGTTTCGTTCAAAATTTCATGAAGCAAATAGACACTAAATAAATTTTAAAATATTATTTAGATCCAACTCTCATAAAGGATATTTTTTGAACAGTCTAAAACATAGGTATGAAAGATTATTATAGTTTCTACCAAATTTTGGTAAGAGGCACATGGGCCATTCAATATAAATGCATTAAAAAAACACTTTATGGTCATCAAACTTTCATGAAAAGTGGATATAGAATAATCATTTAGTTCTTGTATTTGATAATTTATAATAATTTAGTCAAATATTACTCAGATTTAATAAAATTTCTTATACATGTAAATCGATAAATTAATCGAGAATCATTTTTTTAAGTTAACATATAATTTTGATGAAAATTCTTATGATAGGACAAAATTGGATATAATTTTCAAAGTATAGGGATTAAATTATTTAAAAATGTAGATACTACATTATTACAAATTTGAAAATATAAAGACTAAATCGTTACTAATTAAAGTATAAAGACGACATTATATTACGTCTAAGAAAGTTTAATTAGGAGATAAAAAGTGTTTTTAACCAATAAAAAGGAAAGTTAGAAGAAAGTGATAGAAGGTTTTCAAAAGTAGTTACTCAAGAAACTTTGTAAACATTTCTAAGAATATGTTTGGAATTTCTTTTGTTTCTGTTAAGACTTTGTAAATTAAAATGGAATTTTCCATTCAAAATCGTGTGGAAATTTGGTGTATAAAATGATATGTTGGTTTTGAAATGTTGTCTAGGGCAAGACCATATGAGTTTCCGTAAGATAAAAATGTGTTCTTTTGTCTTTGAATTTTGTTATATTATAAGGATGTGTAGAGGATGGTTGAGTTAGGTTCTAAGTTGATTTCTACGCTTAAAAAAAATGTTTTTTTTTTAATTATCTTTAAGAAAATGTTCGAAAGAGAGAACTTACAATAAATGGTCTATGAAATTTGGTTGCTCTTTGAACTTCTACATTGTTAGCGTTGTTGTTAATTTTACATTTTTTTTCAGAGTTCAAGATGTGGGAGTAAGGATTCAAATTTCTAACGTTTTGATCAAGGATACATTTCTTAACTAGTTAGATTATGTTTAAGTTAGTGTCAATTTCATGCTTACAGTATCAATGACAGAAACTAATCAATTAAATATTAAAAGAACAATTTTAATAGTATATATAGATTAATACAAAATGGTGATGATTTGAGCTTATGCCCTATAGTACAAAGACATACGTAAATATACCCATGGTATTAATTTTTCGTTGATATGTTAGCAGTTTTTTGATATTTCTATATTTTTATTGATTCGACATTGACATGATCGGGGTGAATTAACATTTCTATTATATCGTCAAAAATCTATGAAACATAGAAAGATTAAGCAACAAAATGTTACTATGTAAATATAAAATAGATAATAAATATGTTGAGTTGTTTACAAAACATAAATTGTGTATTTACTAATTTAAATGATATATTTTGCTTTACCGGGATTTTTTTAGTAACAATAGTCAAATGGAAAATTCGAACTTTTGATCTTTTGACTTATAGTTTATATTTTATGTTGGTTGTGTTATATAATTACGATAGCCCTTTGATTTACAAATTGAAAATAAATTACATAATTAAATGTAATTAATGGATTTGATGCATCGAGAAAAGATCGATACAAACAATGAACTTTTTGTTAAAGTATTGATGTAATTAAATTTGTAGACTCGAATACAAATTTTACATATCGCGGATCATAAATGCCACGACTATAAGTTGATTAAGAAATTACAACAGAAAGGAATGTTGTAGACAATAATTGTTATTAGAAATATGACTACCAAGCGTCATTGATGTGATTTGACTTTTATTTTCTTATTTTTTGAAAATCAAAACAAAATTTGGTGTTGAACTTAATTATTATATAAATAAGTCTTACTTAATAGTTATTTAGTTTTTTATTTTCTATTTTTAAAAATTAAATATATAAACACTACTTCCATCTTTTGGTTTATGTGTTTTGTTGTTTACATTTTATATATATTATCAAATTAAAATTAAAATTTGATGCTTACATAGGAAATATAAAAACTAGAGTAAAAAGTTGTGAAAAAAACAAATACACTTTTCAAAAGCTAATAAAAAACAAAAAACGAAGGTCTCATTTGATAATCATTTTGTTTTTTGTTTTTGGTTTTTAAAAACTAAGCCTATTTTCTTCACATTTCTTACCTTAATTTACATTTTTTAAGTACAATGATTGAATTCTTAACCAAATTCTAAAAATAAAAAACAACTTTTTAAAAGTTATTTTTTTTAGTTTTTCAAATTTTGGCTTGGTTTTCTAAACTATTGGTAAAAAGTAGATAATAAATGAAGAAATTTGGAGATGAAAATAATGTTTATAAACTTAATTTTCGAAAACAAAAACTAAAAATAAAAAATAAAAAAGATTACCAAACGGAATCGAAGGTTTCTAATTTTTAAAATTAAGTATACAAACACCCATTATACCTCAAAGTTTCTTGGTTTGTTGTCTACAAACACCCATTATACCTCAAAGTTTTTTGGTTTGTTGTCTACTTTTTATGAATATTTTTAAAAACTAAACCAAAATTTGAAAACTAAAAAAAAGTAGTTTTTAGATTTTTTTTTAAAAAGGGTTAATAATTTAACTCTTTTACTTAATAAAGATGAAAGCCACGATTAAAAAAATATAATTTTTTTAAAATTTAAAAATTAAAAATCAAATAATTATTAAATGGGTTAAACTAATAGTTATTTTTAAAAATAGACCACATTTATTTATTTATTTATTTATTTTTAATTTTATGAAAATAGTAAATAGGCGAACTAATTCGGGCTTACTTAAAAAAATGACTTATATGGATCCGGCCAAAATGTTGTTGGAATTAATGAAATTTGTCTGTTTGATGACAATTTATGAATTACGGTCGAAATTCAGTTTCAAACCACTTTTCTCGTTACCATTTATGGCATCCGAAATTACACTTTTTTTTAAAAAAAAAAAAAATTATTTTGAATATATTTTTTTATTTAGATTATTTAGTTTTTTATTATTAAAGAAAAAAACATTACTTTAGATAATTCTTTTAAGAAATCTCGTAAAAAAAGTTTTGTAATTTAGACTAAGAGAATTATATCAATCAAAGGGTATGCACCAATGGGAAAAAAGCGTTTACCACCTTCGATAACTATTTAGTTGTTTACAAAAAATAATCATTATTAGACTTAAATTAATATCTAACATCACACTTGACTGGAAATTAAAAGAACAATTTACCTTTATTTTTACATCAAAATTTATGTGTGCGAAAATAAAAATACTTTGCTGTTCACAGGCTCGGTTGCATTAATCTTTATGCAGTCTATCTGTTGTTCAATTAAAAATTGCCATGTTATAAGAATTTTTTGTTTTAAAAATAAATTATTATTATTTTGCTATTTTATAAATAAGGGACTATATGAGAATAGGTGTGCTCATGGTAATTCCAATTTTCGAAGCCTATTTTCTTTATGATCTAAAGGCTATGTTTCTACTTCTTCATATAAACTCAATAATGTTGCCTAATTTTCTGTTAGGTAATTTAACAAACAAACGAATAGAAAATCTAAATCAAGATGTTCTTTGTTACCAACTTAGGATGAGAAAACATGACCATTTATGTCTTTGTAAACATAGCTTAGTTGATTGATATATATATTTTTTGATAGAAAAATCATTTGATGATTATTCGATGTATAAATATTGCAGTTTTAACTATATATCTTAATTAAGAAAGACTTCTTTTTTCTTTCTTCTTTTTATTTATTTATTTTTTTTAACTTTCAACCCCACATACAAAAAGAGCATGAAAGTTGTAGAGGGATTCAAACTATTGGCGTTTTATATTAAATTATAATGCATTAGCTAATTCAACCAAGGGTCAATATATGACATTCATCTTGTTTGATTGAGCATAACTTAACTGACATATGATCGTAGTGACCATCTCTAATATATAATTCTTTGATGCGTTTAAAATAAACTTTAATCTTTAAGTTGGTTGATTTTCTTGGATGACCGGCCTTTGGGCTTGTTGATCTTTTTGAAAAATCGACCTTTGGGCTTGATGATCTTCGGAGGATCAATTTTTAGGTTTGTTGATCTTCTTGATTATCGGCCTTTGAGCTTGTTAATCTTCTTGGGGCCTTTGGACTTATTGATCATCTTGGATTATTGGCCTTTAGGCTTGTTAATCTTCTTGGATGATTGACCTTTTGGCTTGTTGATGTTCTTGGATGATCGGCCTTTGGGTTTGTGGATATTCTTTGAGGATTAGTGTTTGCACGAGGCTTCTGGAGAATCTCGTTTCATGGAGTTAAACTTGAATTGGTGTTGATGTTGATACGATGTGGTTTGATCTCTAGTACTTGATCCTCTGATTCTCTCTCGGTTGAATGTGTACGTTTGATGTATAGAAGTGGAGTGTGTAGATGTTCTTGAGCTTGGAGTCTTAAAAAAATGCATGTATCTTCAAAGGACTTCAGTTAGCTTAAGGAGTTTGAGCGTCTTCTGATTGTTGGAAGAATTCTCTCTAAGTCATATGGAGTGTAGAATTCCTGATTCCTACAAATGAGGAGAGCTCCTTTATTTATAGAGTTCTCTTGTGTGCCTTGTGTGCTTCGGTTTGGTTGGTCCATGGGTCTGGCCTTTGAGCCCTAATTAGTTGAACTTTAACCCAAATAATAATATCAATGGGGTCAAATTAATCTTATATGATTCAACGGTCATGATGAAACCACATGGCATATCGGAATTTGTTTTCAACTTAAATTTGGGACCATCAATTTGGGACACATGTCAACTCCTAATTGGTCCCAAATTTGATGATTTGGAATTTCGTTTGAATAATGTGGCAATTTGTGATTGGTCCAAAATTTCTCATTCAATACTCGCCTTTGCCTAGAATCATATTCCAAATATTGTTTTTTTTTTTTTTTTATCACTTTTCAAAGATAAATACGTAGTATCAATATAATATATGTTTTTCTAAATTTGGAGATTTTTTAATAAAAGATAGTGACAACTGCATATATAACCATCTAGGACATAGTAGTAATAAATTTGGTACAATCTAAACTCATGTCTATTACTAATAGACTTATCAATGACTTAGAGTTATTCGTAATAGACATGTGTGAAAAAAAAAAACTTCTCACTACTATCGCATAAATAAGCAAAAAGGAGATTTTTTTTTTTAAAATAAAGCAGAGAACACAAGAATTCATGTGGAAAAACGACAAACTAGAGAAGAAACTACATACCAGAAAAGTTTCACTATGTGAAAAATTATTACAATCACATAGAAATCTCTCTTAGATCCCAATTACAAGATCACTCTCCCAAAGGATTATACCACTCACAATTGGGCTAGTATACCAAGCTTAAAGTGCTTCAAATTGGGATAAATAGAAACCAAAGAAATCGAACTTCTTTTATTTTACTTGGATTGAAGCTCATCACTTCCTTGGACCTTTTATATGTGTGACAACTACTCTTTTAATATTTTGCCAAAAACATAACAAAACCTAAATCAGTGATTGAAGTTTATCACTAAATAGACCTTAGTTTAAGTTGATCCGTGATAGACATAAAAATAGTCTACCAAACATGTTTAAATGGTTGCTAATAAAATTACCAACTAATTTTTTATAGACTATGAATGCCATAGGTCTATAAAAATTTGCCACATGTCAAATTGAGGATTTAAGATTGTCAACACAAATATGGTCGCAACATGAGATGTACTCGATTATTTATTATGACATCCAATTTTATCGCTAATTATAATTATCCTAAAAGATAAGGTTCACTCATATAACTCACCAATATCAAAACATAGTTAACGTAACCAAAGTTATGTATAATAATAGTACTAATAGTATCCATATTCAAAACCCTAGCATTCTATTTGTGCAAGTTACTAATTTTATATTAATTTGGTAAAGATGTAATTGAGGACGTAAACATTTAATTTTTTTTTTCATACTTTTTTTTTTGCTATGAAAGAGACGTAGATAAAAATTTAAAAAAAAAAAAAACGTCTTAGTAGGAAGTTCATTATGGGGTTATTGGTATCTTTTTTGGGATGTTTCTTGAAGATTTCACAGAAAATCTCTTGTATATACTTTATCTATTAAAATACAAAACTAAAAATAGTCTTCCACGACTTCTTTGTTTAATTTAACTAGAATTTTATCTCAAATTAAAAGTGAGACAAAATCCAAATTTAGAGTAATTTTTTTTTTTTTTTATCTCAAATCCAATTTTGGGATATATTTCAAATTTTATACCAAATGAATCCAAAGTGGAGTGATTTGAGTAGGTCTAGTTTAATTCCTTCACTCAAGTTCTCAAAAAGAAGTGAATCATCCGTCCAGTTGAATTTCTTGGCTCAAAGTTCTTGCAACCTAATTTACTCCATCACTCCACATAACAATATATGTGTGAGTGAAAATTCTTCCTTCATATCCATCGCTCCATTCTTTTCGAGTTCGTAATATAATTTAAAACAGTTCAATTTGATGAAAATAAACTTTAGAGTCCATATTGATACGAGCTAACAAATTGAGGGTTCAAATTTGATTTTTTTTCTTCATAATTTTACCCTCTTAATAAATTCATATATATAGTCAATAAATAAATTTATATATGTCGGACCACTATTTCCAGGAAAATTATATATACATATATATCGAAAAAAAAAACATTTTCTGGAAAAAATGAGATAATTTCATATGAAATTTTGTGTTATTGTCTTCCTCTTTTACATGATTGGGGTCCAATGAATGAATTTGATTTGAAAGAAAATGTGAAATGTATTTATTAGTTAGAAAAACAATATTCACATTTGAAAAAAAAAAATCATAAAAAATTTATGTGATATTTGTGCACACAGTACTACTTTTTCTTTTTTTCTTTTCACATAAAAAACGTGTTTAAATTAGAATTAAATTCTGAAATAGGGTCATTCTAAAATAAAATTCCAAAAATGTGTAACCATTCAAAACTATTTTATAGAAATAGGGTGAAATTTTTGTTTTATCGAATTTCGGCGGTTTAAAAGACACAATATATATATATATATATATATATATATATACCTTTTGTTTTTTCCTCTTTTCTTCCCTTTTGTTAATATTATTATTCTTTTTTGTTATCTTTCCTTTTCTTTCTTTTCCATTTTTTTTTTGTTTTTGAGAGGGTGAATACGTTTAAGAAATTTAAATGAAAAATTAATACCTTGTTTGATAATATTTTTTTTAAAAAATTAAGTCTATAGACACTACTTTCATCTTTAGATTTTTTCCTTTGTTATCTATTTTTTACCAATGGTAAAAAAATCAAGCCAAATTTTGAAAAATAAAAAAATATTTTTTTTTTAGAATTTGACTAAGAACTATTGTACTTAAAAAAGTTGCAAATTATTATAAGAGATGGAGATGATATAGGCCTAATTTTCAACAACAAAAAATAAAAGAGGAAATGGTTACCAAACGGAGTTTAAGATGTTGCATTCTTAGGTTTAGAAAATTAATTTAGCTTTAAAAATACTAGAAAAGCAACGGGCGTCGGGCAACCTTGAATTATTTTTTCTTTGCTAGCAAAATCTTTTTCAATGGAGGATAAATCAAATAAATAATTAAATAAATAGAACAATCTGATACTCGAAATTCGAAATACAACCTAATAGAAGTTCGTATATTTAATTGTATCACACACATATATAAAAGATTTCAAAATTTTAAAAAAATATATAAATTACTTAAAAACCGGTAGAAAAAGTTGCCTACATGTTTTTAAAGAAAATTAGAATAATTCATCCATGCTTGTTATTTGGAAATAGAAAAAAATAAATTTGAAAACAGGTGGTTAGAATTTTATTTAGCTTTAAGATTAAACTGAAAAAAACGCAATACAGAAATATTTAAGTATTTTAGACTTAAATATTATTTACACCCTCCAGAGTTAGAAAATAATTATAGTGAAAATAACTCCAAAATTAATTTTAAAAATATTAAATTACAATATTTATTTGAACTAAAACGATCGAAAAATTATTTGACATACATACCATAAAATAAATAAAGTAATTATATAAAATAAATAATAAATATATATTACATGATACAATTAAAATAAATTAGCCATATTTTTCCAAAAAAAAAAAAAAACAGTAAGTAGCCATAAATTCTAAATCTTCCATTAGAAATCCAAAATATTTAGTGATGAATAATGATATTAGAGTAATTTCTGTCCTCTTATTATTATTATTTTTTAATTTTAAGTCTCTGAAAAGTATTCACCATCTTAAATGAAAATAGAACAAAACGAAAAAAAATGAAAAAAGGGGAGAAAACAAAAATTTAAAAATAAAAAAGAGAAAAAAAAACTTTAAAAAATAAATAAAGGAAAGAGAAAAACAGAAGCGAAGAAAAGGTGAAGAAAGAAACTAGAAAAAGATAATTGGAAAAAAAAGAGAGATGTTTCGACTTAGTCAAAATTACCAAAGAAAAATGTTATTCTGTCTTCTCAACAGCCACATATTGAATAAAACAAAATTTGTGACATATTTTTAATAATTAGATTGTGTAGTTGCCATATTTTTTAAATATCTTTTTAAAAATCTCTATAAGCATTTAGTCCGTTTACATTACATATCAACTTCCCATCATCTTCCTTTGAATTTTCTTTGAATTCTTCATCCATTTTCCTTCTCCTTATTCTTTCTTCCTATAAAATCTCCTTCCCATCTCTCCTTTCAACACCATAACTTCTCTTCTCTCTTTCTCTCTCTCTAACTCATAAAACTTTGAGCCTTTCTATTTTTCTTTTGTTTCTTGTTCCTGTTATTTTATAAAACAAAACAAATATGGATATGCTTTTGAAATGTGATGCAAATTATACCTCTCTCACACCCATCACCTTTCTCACACGAGCTTCTACGTTTTACGCTGATCGAACTTCTATTATCTATGAGGGAACTCGCTTCACATGGCATCAAACTTATGAGCGTTGTTGTCGCCTCGCCTCCTCCCTCCGCCATCTCAACATCTCCAAGAACGATGTTGTAAGACCCCACTCTCTTCTTCTTCTTCTTCTTCTTCGAACTTTTATTGTTAAAACAACCATCATGCAAAAGTTTGAGTTTATAGATTATGTTAAATTTAATCGTATCATTATCTTAAAACTCCTCTCAAAATTTGTAGAATATTCCCACAAATGAAAATCAATATTAATTAGAAATTAAATGATATTTTAGGAGTTTTAGAAAAATACCTTTTGGGCAGGAAAATCAATTTAAGAGTTTAACTTTATAAGTTGCATCAAATTTATATATGTATTCTCGCGTTTATAAAAACATTTTAGGTTAACTATGCGTTTTACTCTTCATTCATGAAGGTGTCAGTGCTAGCGCCTAATGTTCCAGCATTATACGAGATGCATTTTGCAGTACCAATGGCAGGTGCCATCTTGAACACAATAAACACTCGCCTCGATGTGAATAACATCGCTGTCATCCTCCGCCACTCGGAGGCAAAGATCCTCTTTGTTGATTATCAATACATTCAAGAAGCCAAAGATGCTCTTCGTTTATTAATGGCAAAATCTTTTCCAATGCCACTCGTCGTTATCATTGATGACATTGACTCTCCTACCGGCATTCGGTTTGGAAACTTTGAATATGAGAAACTCATCCATGATGGGGATGTCAATTTCACTCCATTAGAGGTCGATGACGAATGGGACTCCATAGCATTGAATTACACCTCTGGCACGACGTCAGCGCCGAAAGGTGTGGTGTATAGCCACCGTGGCGCGTTCCTTAGCACGCTTAGCTTGGTAATGGGTTGGGAAATGGGAAATGCACCTGTTTATTTGTGGACTCTGCCGATGTTCCACTGTAACGGTTGGACCTTCACATGGGGGATTGCGGCTCGTGGTGGGACCAATATTTGTATGCGCAATACGACGGCGATTGATATCTTTCGGAACATTAATTTGCATCACGTAACTCACATGTGTTGTGCTCCGATTGTGTTTAGAATTATCCTCGATGCTAATAGCCACGATCGATGCAGAGTTGCCTGGCCCATCAACGTGCTAACCGGTGGAGCACCACCACCAGCGCCGTTGTTAGAAAAGATGGAGGCTCTTGGTTTTCATATAACACATGCTTATGGGCTGACGGAGGCCACTGGACCGGCGTTGGTTTGCGAGTGGCAAGAAAAGTGGAACACTTTGCCAGCCGATAAACAAGCCAAGCTTAAAGCTAGACAAGGTATTCTTTCTCAACATACTTATTTTGAAGATTAAATTTATAATTTAACATTAAACATATAAACTTAAGATTTTGTGGAGAGGTAGGTGCCCTTCTTTAAAATTAATGGTAAGATTATAAAATCTAATTCTAAATCTTTTTAAGGAAAACTTGGTAATATAAATAACCAATTTCTGCAGTATACCTAAATGTTCCACTAAAACTGACATATTTGTTACCATTACCAAAATCAGGAATCAGCATTTTGACATTAGCCGATGTGGACGTCAAAAATTTGGACACAATGGAAAGTGTGCCCCACGACGGCCACACCACCGGCGAGATTGTCCTACGTGGCAGCGGCCTCATGAAGGGCTACTTCAAGGATCCGGTAGCGACCGCGGCAGCCTTCAAAAACGGTTGGTTCCTCACCGGCGACATTGGTGTGATTTACCCCGATGGCTACTTAGAGATCAAGGATCGGTCCAAGGACGTCATCATCTCCGGCGGTGAGAACATTAGCAGCGTCGAGGTCGAGACAGTGCTCTACAGCCACCCACAGGTGGCGGAGGCAGCAGTTGTTGCGATGCCGCATCCCCGCTGGGGAGAGAGCCCCTGCGCCTTTGTCGCCGTCCACGGCGATGCTGGCAGAGTGAGCGAGGCAGAGATCATTGCGTTTTGCCGGAAAAATCTTCCGCACTATATGGTGCCGAAGAAGGTGGTGTTCGTGGGGGAGCTTCCGAAAGCGAACGGGAAGATTCAGAAGTTCAAATTGAGGGAGCAGGCGAAATATTTGGAGGTGTCTGAGAAAAGAGTGGTTGGCACCGGCTGGAACAAATCCAGCCGGCAAGACGGCAACCGACGATCGGATTATGGTGAGCATGTTTTGGCGATGTCTCGGCTTTGAGAGGGACTACAATTTATTGCATTATAAAAAATGTAATTTGTACAAATTATAATACGTGTAGTTATTTCCTTCTCATTTTCAAGTCTTTTCTATTAAATAAGGTAAGATGTTGAGATATTTATCCAGGATGAGTGGTCCATAAAATTTGTGTATGAAATTTAATGTTTAAAAGAGATTATTTTGGGGGCACTTGCACACTTAACAAAAGAAGAATCAAATATTGCATTTATGTTTATGTGTTTTTCTTTTTGGCAAAGGTAGCAAAAAAAAAAAAAAAAAAAAAAAAAAATTGCATTATAATGCAATTTGTACAAATTATCATATATGTATTTCGATCTCATTTTGAAATTGTTTATTTTTAAGATGTGTTGAGATATTTATTAAGGAAACTGTGTATGAAATTAATGTTTTAAAAGAAGATTACTTTCGAGTATCACCTCTTTTATTATTATTTTAATTTTACAATATAGTAGACGGATTCGAACTATAACCCTCTTAGTTGCTGAAACATTCATATTCGAACTATGCTCGCTTTGGTTTTAGAAATATTTTTTTTACCCTTATGTCCTATATATATCGGTAAGCAATTCATATGTCCATCATGTTAGGGTCTGTATGAACCAACTAGAGAAAAAAAAATGTTTTTAAAAAGTCATTTTTATTTAACACTACAACAATTTTGGTTTTAGATGTCAGTTCTGAACTGCTATCGTATATATATGATGGTGGATTACAAACTGCAATTGTATCACATGTCACCTTAGGATATATATGATGGCGAATTATGTATCTTTGATGGCAGTTTTGAACCGCCATCAAATTTTCCACTCTCGTATATATACAATGGCTGTTGTTTAGGATGGCGATTGTGAACTGACATCCTATCATAGACATTTGATGACAATTTTGTATGATGTCAGTTAGAAAATGACATCATACCCATGTCAGCATACATATTACGATGATGGTTAGGTAGGATGTCAGTTTGTCACTGATATAATATAGGTCATGGATGATAGTTGGAAACTGACATTGATTCTAATTAAAGTTGTTTTGTTTGGATGACGTTTAATAACTGTTATTATTGTCTACTACGATGTTAGTTTAACACTTACATCATATCTGATATAACCTGCAATAAATTATTAGCAAAATATGGAACCCATATCCTGCATAAACGATTTTTATAATACTAATACTTCTCATTCTTTGTTTCGATTCATTTCTCCACACAAATATTCAACAAAATAAAGATGAACTTCTAGAGAACACAATCTGTCATATCATTTTAATATTGATGATCAATTCACAACTGAATTTCAATATAGTGCTACACAGCATATTTCAAACCTATATAATATGTATAAAATCTACCAAAATTTCAAAAAACATCTCCAATAGCTTGGCAACCAAGCAATGCTACACATTATGTTTCAAAACTATACAATGCCTATATGATCTACCAAAATTTAAGAAAACTCTCCAACAACTTTACAAGCAAACAAAGTCATCCAAAATGCATAAGAGATACCAAAAGTTCAGAGCGAAAGTCAAAGAAATATATATTGTGAAATGATGCGATCCGATTAAGTGTAGTTTGACACATGCTCCTCTCACTCAACTCGAACCTCATCGAATTCTTCTTGGGTAAAAGGGTTCTTAGTATTAAATTACATCAAAGTAAATGAATAACAAATAATTTCATTATTACTAAGTTTGCAATAGGTAAAAAGTTAGAATAGTGACATACAAGGAAATTGATAGGAGTATTTGGATGATATAAAACCTCTCTCATGAACTTTATCACATAATACCCACATTACACACGACCTTTTTGGCGAGGACAATGAAACATAGAAATAAATTAAGATTTTTTTTGTACATATAACGATAGCTAATTTTATTTCAACATGTTTTTTTTTCTACTGGGATAAAATTCTAATTTTTCGATTTGAAAAGTGTACAGAGAATGTGAGAGTAGGCCTAATGCTCAGGGTAAAAGTTTATCAAACATTTACCTTAACATTTCAACTGTAAGTAGCCTTATAAGCCCAACGTGTGTCAGTTAAAAATTGATTTCCTATCATGACGGACGTGCTTTGGAAAATCTAATGCATTGAAACATGTATACATAAGTAAAAGACAGAAGGTTCCCTCAAGTATAATGATATGGCTGAGAGATTATAAGCAAAGAAAGAGTATTTCAACGTAACATTGAACTTATAGTCATGGCTAAAAGGGATATATGGCATGTTCAATTAGGACAACCTTCTATATACACAAGAACAAAGATATATTAATTCATAAGTAAGGATAATTTCTAGCTTAAAACTAACCCTCTTCAGAGTAGAAACTCTATCTTCCAAAGTATTGGAGGGCTATGTTATTGTCACGTTCTTTCATTTCAATGGGAATAGCTTGTTATGAGTGTCACAACGTGATCGCGACATGGAGGACTGATGTCATCTTTTTATGGGTCTCTTTAAAGAAAGAGTTTGGAGTCCCCATCGATCATATTAGATGCGTGATTGGTCACCTAATTTAAAAAAATACTAGTATAAGTAAATTCAGATTTGAGTTCGGAAGTCATTTATGTGTAGGTAAAGTGTTAGCACTCTATAATATCCGTGAAAACGACTACCAAATTTTATATTTTATTATTCAATTAAAAAAATAAGGTCCATAAAATGTTATTTTGCTTTGTTTTTAAATGTCTCATGTGTAAACCCCGAATTCTAAATTTCCTAGACAAGTATGTTTAGCCAAAGGAATGATATATTAAATATCTAATAAGTGAAAATCCATGTTATTTATAGGAGTTGTGGAGAAAGGAAAAGAAAAACATATTAAATAGGGAAGCTCACTTATTGGTTTGGGCTGGAGGCACTAAATATGGGGTGACGTGGCGCGTGGCGGTTTAAATGCCTTGAACTCCGGGAGGCCGGCAGGAAGA
>NC_052360.1:35540301-35596786 GCF_009727055.1 Benincasa hispida | reverse complement strand
TAAAACATGGACATATTGAATTAGTAAATTGAATGAATTTGGAATAATATCAATTTAAATTGTTCAAATTGAAATTAGGGTTTGAATTTGAATAGTTCAAATTCAAATTAGGGTTAGTATAATTATGTTCGATATAACTAATTAACGAAATTAAACGAAATTGGAGAGTTAATAATATTTAAATATTGATTACATGAATATGATTCATGTTTAAAATTAGGAGTGTGATTAATTTAATATTTGATATTAAATTATTATTTAATTAATTAAATTTGTTTAATTAATTAAAAATAAAATTAATTTTCAATTTCAATTCAATTTGAGAAATTGGATCTTGAATTTTTTTTAATTTAATTAATCTTGAATTTTAGTTAATTTTAGAATTAATTAAAATTTGAATTTAAACTAGAATTTGGAAATTAAAATTATAAGTGGGAATCTCCAACTTTCATCAAGTAGGAGGTGTTTCCAATTAAATTCACCATCTAGCCCACTTCAGCATCAACTTGTAGCTTGCATTGACTATGTTCAGATGTCCTTGTGTGAATAGAGTTGATAAAACTCTTCAATTTCAGAGCATTAAGTAGATTGAATGACAGAAAAATTAGTTTTTTGCTGTGTTCTTCATCTTCTCTCGAAACCCTCCAAACTTCATCACCAAATTCACTTCAATCTTGAGTTCTACCACTTAAATTCAAGGTTGAGAATAGTAGAGAAGATCTTTTGGTGGTCCACGACTTCATTTGGAGAAGTTTGCAGCTCAAATAAGTGTTTGAAGAGGATCTTTAAAGGTATGAGTTGAAACCTTCTTAATTACTTATGAACATGCTTATTTTGATGTCAAAATTAAGGAATTAAAATGCTTAATGGTCCTGTTTTCTTTCGCTACTTGTTTCTATATTCCAACACGTTGGCTCAATGACCTTTTCATGTAAAAGATCTTTTAGTCATCTTGCTTTCAAGGCATGACTCACATACATGTAAAGAATTTTTTTCTAACTCACTTAGAAGTCCATTCTTGATCAGTCTCTCAATCCTATTGAGATTTATGTGTCCTAGCCTTAGGTGCCAAAGATGGGGATTTTCTTAGGAGATATATTTTTTATTTTATTTTGAGTTATCACAGTTTTAAAAAGTTCAGTATTAAGGATAGCTTTAGTCACTAACAGTCTATCTTAATGATTTGAATAATTCTTATGCTTTATATGTCTTATTTGTAAGTAAAAATCGATCTCGGAGAACAAGTGTGTTGTTGTGATGAAACCCGAGGAAAAAAGAAGCAAAAATAGGAGTTGGATGCACCAAAATTGAGTAAAGATTCAGTCAATGTCACAACGCCAGGCCAATGCTTCAACTTGACGCTATTGGATAGAATCAAGCGAATAAGGCAGCATTGCAACGTTACAATTCCAACGGACGAGTGTTTTCCGAGCATGCGCAATGCACCGTCACAATAGCGTTGCACCTTTCCTTCGATGCTTGAGATCTAATTCGGCAGCAGCATTGCAATGCTCTCAGTAGCATTGTGACACTGTAATCATTCTACAAATAGAGAGTTTTGTTTACAGCAGTGGGGTGTCAAGAAAAATTAAAAAAAGGGAGAACGATTTTGGGTAATGATTGGGACGATTTCTGGGTCATTTTTCACTAGATTCATCATTCTTCCTTCTCCATTCATTGATCTTTTGATATTCCTATGAAATGCTAGGTAAATTATTTCTTGGGCTTAGTTGTATGTCCGATTTCTTGAAGATTTCTAGTTGATTGTACTGAATTTTGTGAACTTATTGGGTTTGATTTGGATTATATTTAATGGAATTTTATTAGATCAATTCTATTAAATTCTTGTTTGCAAAATCTTCATGACGCTGTGCATAATTGATGATTTAGTTGCACAAACTTGGATTGCATGTGTTGGCTAAGACTGTTTCTTATCTCACGATGTTTGCACTGGTTTAATCTTTCCCAATTAATCATGCTATAATATTAGGCTTTCCAACTTGTAGTATGCCTCAATGCATGAACCATTTCGTAATGCAGTTTAATTTTAACTTGGATTTCATTGAGAAAGAAGAGTTTTCAATTAAAAATGGCCAATTTGGTTTAATAGCGAATTTTACTAATTAGGCTATTAGTATCCCTAATAGGTTGTGGAGTTCACGGATTCGGTGTTGTTAATTAGTATCTAATGATTGAAATTGGACATACATATTATTCCCAAGTCCCCTCTTATTGATTAACTCCAACCCAATTGTGCACTCACTATCGTTTAAACTTTTTTTTTCTTTGCATCTTACTTTTTAATTTATTTCTCACAAAACAAACCAAAACCCCCTGCCCCATGAATTCTTGAATCAACCTTGATAGTCGATAGTTTCCCTATGGATTCGACCTCGTTCTTACTGCTTTTATTGCGTTTTTCGTATAAGACATAGGATTGATGATTATATTATTTGTTTAGCATGACTCCCGAAAAAATTGGCGTTGTTGCTGGGGAAACTTGATAACTAGCCTAAGGAAATTTTAGAATTTTGAATTAAAAAAAAAAGAGAGAAAGTATGTTTTGATGTTTCCTGTGGTTTATGACCCGCTCCTTTGGGAGTGTAGAGCTTACCTTTTTAGCAGATATTGCTCAAAAGGAGAGGCGAATCTGAAGGGAACGCAGAAGAGAGACACTGGAAGAAGAAAATCATCAAGTTGCTGACAATCCAATAGAAGTCATGGCAAAAAAGATTCGGGAGAAAACTCTGTAGGAGTTAGCAGTTGAACTAGACATGCATCAACAACCCCTGTGCATAGTCTTTCCTCCAACCATCGTGCCATTCGAGCTCAATTGGTTTGATTAACCTGTTTAGGGGAAATTCAGGAGAGAACCCCATAAACATATCAAAGACATCCACATGGTGTGCATAAGTATGTGACCCCATGGGTCTACAAAAGAACAATTAAACCTTAGGACCTTTCCTTTCTCATTACAGGATGGTGTTAAAGATTAGTTGTACTACTTAGCCCTCGGGTCAATAACTGCCTGTAATGAATTTAGAAAGAAATTTCTTGAAAAAAAAATTTGGCTTCTAGAGCCAATTCAATTAGAAAAGATATTTATGGAATTAAAAAGAATATTCGAGAAACGTTGTTTGAATACTAGGAAAGATATAAACGTCTGTGTGCTAGTTTTTCTCATCATCAAATATCTGATCAGTTACTAATCCATTATTTCTATAGTGGCATACTTTCTAGTGACAGGAGTTCCATTATTCTGCTGCTGGTGGAGCTCTTGCTGATAAGATGCCTAAGGAGGCCTAGGAGTTAATCTCGTGCATGGCTGAGAATGATAAAAATTTTGGGACCAGGGCTACTAAGTTTGATTCATCATCTACCTATGAGGTAAAAGAATTGAGATCACAACTTTCTAACTTGACTGCCCTTGTTACGCAGATGGCACAAGGGAGAGTAGCCCAAGTAAAGAGTTGTGGAGCTTATGAAGCACCAGGACACTTTTCTAAAACATGTCCTCAAGCCCAAGTAAATGCAGTTGGGGGTTACCAGAGACAGTATGGCTCTCATGCTTCTGTATACAACCCAAGATGGCGAGATCACCCCAACCTCAAATAAGGAGGTCAAGGACAAGGGCATCATAGTTCAAACCATTCCAATCAACCATCATCATCTACTTCAGGTATGTCATTAGAGGACATTGTTAAATCTTTGGCAACCATTCTTTAAAATTTCAACAAGACATCCATCAATTGCAAAGGACTCCATCCAGCTATCACAGGACACCAAGTCATTTCAACATGAAACCAAGATAAGGTTAGAAAATTTGGGTACTTAAGTTACTCAATTAGCCATAGTGGTGGGTCGTTTAGAAGGTATGAGTTTGGGGAAGCTATCTACTCAACCAAACCATGCAAACGTGAGTGCCATCACGTTTAGGAGTGGGAAGGAGCTTCCATCTTCGGTAACCTCCTCAACTACTCTAACACCACTGGTTTCCATTCCGACATCGCCGGGTAAGTCTAAGGAGGAAGTATAACAAAATGAGAATAGTGAAGTAGAATTTGAAGGTAAGTACGTCTCCCTTACCTTCAGTTGAACCTTATGTACCTAAGGCTCCTTTTCTTAGTAGGTTGGTGAAATCAAAGTAGGAAAACAAGGATGAAGAACTGATTGAGATGTTTAAGAAGGTTCAAATCAATATCCCCCTCTTGAATGCAATCCAACAGATTACAAGGTATGTTAAATTTCTCAAGGAACTTTGCACAAAAAAGAGAATAGGTAAGAACAAGGAGCGTGTAGTGGTAAGTAAAAATGTTTCGGCCTTGCTTAAATGAAATATGCCTGAGAAATGTCATGACCCAGGTATGTTTACTTTGCCCTGTGTCATCGACAATAGAGTCATTAGGCATGTGATGCTTTATTTGGGAGCCTCTATTAATGTTATGCCTTATCATGTGTATGAGGATCTTAAATTAAATTATTTGCAAAAAAAACTGTCATATGCATTCAGTTGGCCAATAGATCTTACACTCAGCCTCTAGGAGTAGTTGAGGATATTTTGTTTCAAGTGAAAGATTTAATTTTTCTTGTTGACTTCTACATTTTGAAAATGAATGAGATCTCTACACCTGCTTCTTATACAATTTTGTTAGGAAGGCCATTTATGAAAACTGCAAAAACAAAAATTGATGTTGATAAAGGATCCCTTTATATGAAATTCGATGGAGAAGTTGTTTCATTCAATATGTATGATACTATGAAATTTCTTGGAGAATATTTGTTTCTTTGCATGATTGAAACTCATGGTTTGGTGGATGAGATTTTTTTTGCATGATGATGATGATTCTGATGAGTTGATTACCCCCTGTATTGATTTGGATTAACATGATCTATCCCTTTCTTATGTTGATGTTAGCAACCATGATAAACCTTCTTCTGAGATTAGTCTTGGTGGTTTGTAGGTACAAGAGATTGAGTTAAAAGTTCTCCCTAATAATCTAAAGTACATGTACTTGGGCAAAGGAAATACCTTTTCTGCGATAATCTCTAGAGAACTAACACTAACCCAAGAGGGCTCTTTAATGGAGACTTTGAAAATGTATAAGAAATTCATTGGGTGGACCCTTGATGACATCAAAGGGATAAGTCCTTCTCTTTCCATGCATGGAATAACCTTGGAGGACGGAGCTAAACCACAACTCAGCCTCAAAGAAGGCTTAATCTCACAATGAAAGAGGTTGTGCTTAAGAAAATCATCAAACTTAATGAAGCCGACATTATTTACCCAGTTCTTGATAGTCAATGGGTAAGTCCAATTCACGTCGTACTAAAGAATATTTGTATAACAATTGTGGAAAATGATAAAGGTGAGATGATGCCAATGCACGTTTAGAAAAGATGGAGGATGTGCATCAACTTTCGAAAGCTTAATGAGGTAACCAAAAAGATCATTTTCCAAGTCTTTTTCTTGATCAGATGGTGGAACGGCTTGTCGGGAAACCATTCTTTTGTTTTTTTTTTTTTTTTTATGGATTCTTAGGATTTTACCAAATCCTGATCGCTCAAGAAAACCAAGAAAAGATGACCTTCACCTACACTTATAGGACTTACACCTTCAGGAGGATGCCTTTTGAGCTTTGCAATGCCCCAGGTACGTTCCAAAGGTGTATGATGAGTATTTTTTCAGATTTCATAGAAAAGTGCATCAAGGCTTTTATGGATGATTTTATAGTTTGTGGAGAGTCTTTCAATGATTGTTTGCATAATCTCAGTCTTGTGATGAAACATTGCATTCAAACTAATTTTGTGCTTAACTATGAAAAGTGTCACTTTATGGCCTCATTATTGGGCTTAACGACCAAAATCTCGTAGGGTTCTGTAATTTGAAATTGTATTGTAAAAACATTTTATTTATTTCATAAAATATGAGATATTTTATTTGACATTTAGTAGCATTAAACCCAAAAGTCAATAAACTAACATCCAAGGTTATCTTTTAGAGCTTAAACATGTATGTAGAGACATACAGGTGGATCATATTTAAGTGATAACCTAAATGGTTTGTAGTAGATAGATAAGGTTGGATACCTTATCCTGGTGACACTGCGAGTATGGCCTGCTTTGTAGATGTTACAATTGTTGTAAAGTGCTACAAATGATCTGATCTTGATCATTCATGTGGAGACATATGAGGGAGGGTATTCTATACAAAGGAGTTTGTATAAGACCAAACCACGAAATGACTAGTCTCATTATATAACATCATTCATAATAGAGACTTACATTTCACCAGGATGACCATAGATGACATGACCTAAATCCTGAATGAGTTGTGAAATTCTGCCTATGAAGGCGGTCCTTTTATTTGTATGGGTAAGAGTGGCCAGATCGCTGACTCAACAAGCTTACCATTTTGGGGATTCGTTTGATTGGAGAGCTGAAAAACACAGCTACACAAGATGAAATTCACTCATTCCCTAAGGACGGGATAAATAGATAAATTGCTCTCTTAAGGGTTGATTCTAGGGCTTGAACAATGTGGTGCCACATCCTCTTCAGACCTAAGAAGGGTTTGGTTATAATTGGACTATGACTTATTGTTCATTAGAAGGATCAGTGGTACTTAAGGAGTTAGATGTAACTACATATGCAAAATGGTACTTTTGGCCTAGCTGTACTTACGAGCAATCTGTGAAGGGTCATCTACTATTGACTGGTTATATCTAATGGACACAAAAATAAATTTGTAGTGCGAATAGTGCAACTGTCGATCTTTAGTGGAGTACTCAACAGTTAATGGATACTGAATAATATAATTAAAGTAGTTTAATTAATTATTCAAGTACCATTGAAACTTCAAGCTATAGATCTATGAGATCTCCTCTATAGCTCAATAGGGATTAAATGAGAATCAATTTTGGATTAATTTGAATTATTCACTAATTGAGGGAATTTATTATATGTGATATAATTAATTTAGTCAAATTATATATGATATAATTACTATAATACATTTGATACATTATAATATAAAGTTTATTTGAGAGGAAATAAATATTTGAATATGATTCAAATATTAATTATATGAATTGGATTCATATAATTAGATTTAATATAAATTGGATTTATATTAATTTCATTGGTGAGAGAATTGAAACTATAGGTTATATGTTATATGTGATAAAACATATAGTTATGTATATATGTATAATAAATAATTTATTATATATATAATATTAATTAATTAAAATTAAATGAATTATAATTTAATTCTATTTAATTTAAATTAATGGGAGAGAAATAAATTCTCTCCTCTATTCTCTCTCAACCTATGTACTGTGAGTGAGTGATTTTTTTAGATACTTTTTATTCTTCTTCTTTGTTTTGAGAGATAGTGAATACACAATAGTTTTTTCTCAAAATTTTCTCTACACATCTTTCATCTCCTCTCTTTTAATTTTTCCTTTCCCTCCCTAAAAATCACAGAGTCCACAAAACTCTTGTGATTCTTATCCCACAGAATATAGAGGAAATCAAGTGGTGGTGGCCATTTGGGGATCGTGTTTGTTCATAACCATTCTTGGAGAGGAAACACGTGAAGAATGGTTCTTCAAAGGTAATGCATAATGTTTTGTTCGTTTCTGTAAAATTATTGATTCTATAAAAATTGGGATTTGGGTTCGATCCTCGTTTCTGCTCAAAGACCTTTACCGGATCCTTCACTCACATGGTATTATTTTAGAACATCTAGTTTCTACTAAAGGTATTGAAGTGGACAAGGAAAAAATAAATGTTATTGCTAACCTTCCCTATCGTACATGTATTAGGGAAATTCATTCTTTTATTGGTAGCACAGATTCTTACAGGCCTTTTATCAAGGACTTTTTGAAGTTGGCTCTTCCTCTATCCACATTGTTGCAGAAAGATGTTCCATTTGAGTTTGATAAGGAGTGTAAGAAGGCATTTGACACTTTGAAGGAAAAGCTGACCACAACTCCAATTCTTTAGCCCCTACGATAGGACATTCCATTCGAAATAATGTGTGACACTAGTAATCTAGTAGTGGGAGTAGTTCTGGACAGCGGGTTGACAAGAAAAGTCATGTCATATGTTTTGCATTGAGGACCCTCAATCCTACCTAACTCAACTACACCACGACTGAAAAAGAGTTTTTGGCTATTGTTTTCATATTAGATAAATTCTGATCTTATATTCTTGGTTTTCCTGTTACAATTTATTCTGACTATTCTGCCCTTAGGTACCTCATGACCAAGAAGGAGTCCAAACCTCGACTTGTTTGGTGGATTCTTCTCCTCCAAGAATTTAACTTGACCATCAAAGATAGGAGGGGGGTAGAAAATTCAGTGGCGGACCACTTAAGCAAGATAGTGCAAGAAGAAGATTCTACACCTATATGAGCGGATTTTCCTGATGAATATTTGTGCCAGATAGCCACATCGATACCACGATATACTGACATGGTTAATTTCCTGGTGACTGGTAAGTTCCCTCATGATATGCTTAGTTCTAGGAAAGCTAAATTGTGTAATGACTCTAAATACTTCGTTCGGGATCCATCTTATCTTTGGAAGATTTGTTCTGACCAAATCATTAGGAGGTGTATCCAAGATGAAGAATTTGAGTCAGTAATTTCATTCTGTCATGAGCTGACATGTGGTGGGCATTTTAGCCCTAAGAGAACTGCTAGGATGGTCTTAGATAATGGTTTGATTTAGAACTCTTTATTTGCTGATAGCTATGCATTTTATAAATCTTGTGAAAAGTTTCAGAGGGCAGGGTCTATTTCTAGAAAGAATGAAATTCCACTTAACTCAATTCTTGTCTGTGAGGTTTTTTATGTCTGAGGGATGGATTTTATGGGGCACTTTCCCTCTTCTTATGGATATTTGTATATCTTGTTAGTCGTTGATTATGTGTCGAAGTGGGTTGAGACTATCCCCACTAGGACTAACAACATTGTTGTTGTTTCAAGATTTTTGAAGGCTAACATTTTTTCCAGGTTTGCTATCCCACACGCTATAATCAGTGATCAAGGTTCCCACATCTGTAACTGGACCATTGAGGTACTTCTGAGGAAGTATGAAGTCCATCATTGTGTTGCCACTCCATACCATCCTCAGATGAATGGACAAGCCAAGATATCAAATCCAGAGATTAAGAGTATCCTTGAGAAGATCGTCAACCCAAAAAGGAAAGAATTGAGCACGTGCCTTGACGATGCTCTTTGGGCTTATAGGACAGCTACAACTTTTAAAACCCCCCCATTGGGATGATGTCCTTTAAGCTTGTCTATGGCAAGGCGTGCCATTTGCTCGTAGAGATCGATCACAAAGCCTATTGGGCGGTTAAACAGTGCAATATGAGTTTAGCTCAAACCGGTGAAGAAAGGCTTCTGGAATTGCAAGAGTTGGAAGAGTTGTGAATTGAAGCCTACAAGAACTCTAGACTTTACAAGGAAAAGGAAAAACTAATTCATGATAAGGGTCTCGTGAGGAAAGAGTTCAAGCTTGGGGAGAAGGTGTTGCTTTTCAATTTGCACCTCCAACTCATATCAGGTAAGTTTAAGTTCAAGGGGCTTGGTCCGTTTGAAATTATTAATCTTTTCCCCTATGAGGCGATCGAGACCAGAAGCTTGGAGACTAGAAAGGAGTTCAAGGTGAATTGGCAACGTCTCAAGGTCTACAATGAAGAGGAAGCCAGCCTAGATCACTCAAACTTTGTATTGACATCATCTTTGTTCATTTGAGCACATCCTCACCCAACATCGAGCAAAGGATGATAAAGAGTTGTGCTTCCTAGAGGCAACCAAGCGTCAAATTTATCTGCTTTCATTTTCTTTTCTTTATTTCTTCTATTTCTTTCATTTATTCTTGGCCAATAAAAAAAAATCCAAAAGAAATAATTGAAAGAATGATGGATTATTCTCTTTCTTTTTACATGAAATTTTATTTTTGGCTCTTTGTTGAGAGGTTTTCCCCAGATTCATACTCGTATCCAAATCCAGGGGAGTTTTTCTGTTCCCGTTGCTCCCTCTCTTTATCCTTTTGCATGTACTTTTTCCTAGTTATACATTGAGGGAAATGCATACTTTTAAAGTTGGGTGCGAAACATGCTTCTTATTTTCTAATTTTGTGCATTGCATTTACCATATACGTTTTTTTTAATGGGATAGTTGATACTTGGTATAGTGAAACACAGCTGTTGAATTCTTTTTGATAATTGAATTGATTCTTTTATTCATATGTTCTCTAATTAGCCTTGGGAATCTGAGCTCAGCTTTTTGTGATTTGAATAATTTTTTTTTTGTTGCTATGAAATGAAATAGAATCTCTGTGCTGAAATTTTTTTTGAACGTTTGGTTTTACATGATCTGTTTGCTCTGTTTGTTGTTTCCTTTCGATGACAAGTAAATGATGCACTCACTGATTTTTATGTGTTCAAGAAAGAAATTCTTTCATGATTTTGAGCTCTTTTTACAAATCTTTTCATGTAAACACATGCATAATGAACCCAAGTCGATTTTTTTTTTTTTTTTTTTTTTTTTTTTTTATAAATCCTAAAGTCTTAGAAACGGATTATCCCTTTTAGTTTATTGTTGTCACCTCGAAAGACCCACTATTAGCTTAGGAGAAACTTTTAGTACCTGAGAGCAAAATTAGACATTGAGAAAAAAGAAGCCTAGTGTGAATAAGAGAAAAAAAATAAGAAAGATAAGCAAATTAGTTGTTTGAAAGAAAAAAGAGGTAAAAGCTAGCTTGCTTAAAAACAATAGTGGTGTGTGTGTACGGATAAAGGAGAAAAGAGTTACCTCTGTCGTATCTAGTTAGGGCCCCACGAGAAAAGAGTGGATAGGTTCCTGGCGATTGAGTGTGAAAGCTAGCCCTCTAGGTAAAGTCGATGCCCTTTACATTTTATGTGTGTGAGTTTTAGGCACTCTTGGATAAGTGTTACTCTTTGATTAGCAAGAACGGTATGTCTTGAACTGATAACCGAGCCAGATTAGAAGGAAGATGTAATGGGAGTAGGATAAAGCTTTTTCGGATATTCTTTTATTTATGGAAAAAGTTTTCTTGGCCTTAGTGTTCATTTATACATGAGTTTTATTGCAAAAGCATCTTTTAAAATGAGCCTCAATTGAGTGTTTGAATTTCGATTGTCATGTGTTTTATTGTGTAGCTCGAAAGATTGTTAAAACTTGAGTTCGGAACCGTTAAATAGAGTGAACAGTACCTTATTGATTCCAAGATTTTATGTTACGACCTTGCTCGGGACGATCAAGTACTAAGTCGGGGGTGTTTGTTAGATCTCAAACAGAGCTAATTTTATGTCCTTAATCCTATTGATTTGAATAATTCTTGTGCTTTATTTGTCTTATTTGTAGGTACATCGATCTCGAAGAGCAAGTGTGTTATTGGGATGAAACCCGGGCAAAAAAGAAGAAAAAATGGGAGTTGGATGCACCATATTGAGTAAAAAGGTCAAAATGACCAAACTACGCTTGAGGGTAGCGTGATGCTGAAAGGTAGAGAGCATTAAATTCTGTACAAGCAGTTAGCATCGCAATGCCAGGCCAACGCTCCAACTCGACGTTGTTGGACATAATCAAGTAAGCAGGGCAACATTGCAATGCTACAAACTCCAACGGACGAGTGGTTTATGTGCATGCGTAATGCACCGTCACAGCAGCATCCCGCCTCTCCTTCGACGCTTGAGGTTTGATTCAGCAGTAGCGTTGCGATGCTGCAATCGTTCTACAAATAGAGAGTTTCGTTTATAGCAATGGGGTGTGAAGAAAAATACAAAAGGGAGAACGATTTTAGGCAATGATTGGGATGGTTTCTGGGCTATCTTTCACCAGATTCATCATTCTTCCCTCTTTATTCATTGATCTTTTGATATTCCTATGCAAGACTAGATAAATTCTTTCTTGGATATAGTTGTTTGTTCAGTTTCTTGAAGATTTCTAGTTGATTGTACTGAATTTTGTGAACTTTTTGGGTTTGATTTGGATTATATTTAATGGAGTTTTATTGAATTAATATGACAAATCAATTGTATAAAATTCTTGTTTGCAAAATTTTCATGGAGCTCTGCATAATTGATGGTTTCGTTGCACAAACTAGGATTGAATCTGTTGGCTAAGACTGTTTCTGATCTCACGCATATCTACCCTAGTTTAATCTTGCCCAATTAATCATGCTATAAGATTAGGCTTTCCAACTTATAGTATGTCTCAACACATGAACCATTTCGTAATGCAATTTAATTTTAACTTGGATTTCGCTGAGAAAGAAGAGTTCTAAATTAAATTAAGGTCAATTTGGTTTAATATCGAAATTTTCTAATTGAGCTATTAGTATCTCTAATAAGTTGTGGAGTTCACGGATTCGGTGATATTAATTAGTATCTAATGATTGAAATTGGATATACATATTATTCCCATGTCCCCTCTTATTGAGTTTAGTAGTCACAAGCACAGGAAACACATAGAGGGAAAATATCATATCATCCGAGAGATTGTGCACTAAGGGGACGCAATCGTCAGGCAGATAGCTTCAGAGCACAACGTTGTTGATCCATTTACAAAGGCCCTCACCGCTAAGGTGTTTGAAAGTCACCTTCAGAGTATGGGTCTATGGGACAGGTTACATTTAGACTAGGGCAAGTAGAAGATTTGTACTAGCCGTGATGTGCCCTAGTTTATTGTTTGTGTACTTTGTATTTTAGTTTGACTTTTACATTGTACACCACACTAGCTTTAGGTCAAGTGAAAGATTGTTGGGGTTGATGCCCTAAATCTTGTAGGGTTCTGTACTTTGTAATTGTATTGCAAAAACATTTTATATACGTAATAAAATATATGATTTTTTGTTTCAAAATTAGTTGCATTAACCATAAACCAATAACCTAACATCCAAGGTAAACCAATAACCTAACATCCAAGGTTATCTCGTAGCTTAAATGTATATGTAGAGACATATGGATCAGGTTGGATACCTTATCCTAGTTACACTACGAGTATGACCTATTTTGTAGATGTTACAATTGTTGTAAAGTGCTACAAATGATCTAATCTTGATCATTCATGTAGAGACATGTGAGCAGGGATATTCTATACAAAGGAGTTTGTATAAGATCGGACCACGAAATGTTTAGTCTCATTATATAACGTCGTTCATAATAGAGACTTACTTTCACCAGTATAACCATAGGTAACATATTCTGAATCCTGAGTGAGTTGTGAACTCCTGCCTATGAAGGCGGTCCTTTGATTTGTATGGGTGAGAGTGGCCAGATCACCGACCCAACAAGCCTACCATTTAGGCGATTCGTCCGATTGTGGAGCTGAGAACACAGTTGCACAAGAAAGAATTCACTCCTTCTCCAATATCGAGGCAAGTAGATAAATTGCTCCTTTAAGGGTTGATTCTAAAGCTTGAACAATGTGATGCCACACCCTCTCCTGGCCTGAGAGGGGTTTGGTCATAGTTGGACTATGATTTATTGTTCATTAGAGAAATTAGTGGTACTTAGGAGTTCAATGTAACTATAGGGGAAAAACAGTAATTTTGGCCCAATTGTACTTACGAGCATTTTGTGAAGAGTCATTGTATTGTTGATTGGTTTTATTCGATGGACACAGAAATATATTTGTAGTGCGAATAATGCAATTGTCAGTCTTTAGTAGAGTTTGTGACAATTAACAGATGGTGACTAGTTTAATTAAAGAGTTTAATTAATTATTCACTTACCATTGGAGCTTCAAGCAACATGTCCATGAGGTTCCCTCCGCAACTAAGCGGGATTTAATGAGAATCAGTTTTTGGATTAATTTGAATTGTTCAAATTAATTAAGTGAATTAATTAAACTTTAATTATATATGATATAACTACTATAATGTATTTGATACATTTTAATATTAAGTATTTATTTAAGAGAAATTAAATATTTGAATATGACTTAAATATTAATTATGTGAATTGTATTCATATAATTAAATTTAATATAAATAGGATTTATATTAAATATCGTTGTTGAGAGTTTTAAACTATAGGTTATATTGTATTGGATACAATATTGAACTATAGGTTATATGTTATATTTGATATAACATATAGATTAATATATATTATATGATAAAGCAGTTATAATATATATGTGTGTGTGTGTGTATGTGTATATATATATATATATATCCTTATTATTACAATTAATTTTAATATTAAAAAAAAACAGTTTTAACTCCCTTCACCTTTTTCTCTCCACAATGTGCAGGAGTGGAGGATAGGGCTTCAGTTTTCTTCTTCTTGAAAGAAATACACAAAAGATTTCTGTGTGTCTTTGCCCGATCCATTATCTCCTCTCTCAATCCTTTTCCCTCTCCAAATCCAAAATAGCCAGAGCTCTACATCCTCCTGAGTTCTCATCCTAAAGAATACCGCTGTAGCCTTTTTGGTGCTATCCATTTGCTTGAGGGAATTTGAACTGAAGAATCGTTCTTCAAAGGTAAGGGTTATGAACCATATTTATTTTTCATATAAATTGTTAAAAGCATGTTGTGGTTATTTAATTAAATGCATAATATTTTTTGTTTCTCTATAAAATTCTGTTCTGTGAAATTTTAGGAATTGGGGTGATCTACTTCCGCTTATGGTCCCTTCACAAGGTTCCTTCAATTGGTATCAGAGTATTGTTTATGGCCCAATTTTTCCAAAATTTTGGAATTGTTTTTATAGTTAATGGTGGAATTTATGCAATCTATCAAATGATTCATGTGATGATAGTTTTTATGGTTGTTTTGAATTGTTGGATAATTTCGGGTTCGCATTTTTTTTTGTTACTTTGTTTTTATTTTTGGTATGTAAAAGCCCATGTTTTGAGGCATAATTTTGCAATAGCATTTGTAATTATTAAGTCCTTAAGTCATTGGTGGGTTTTTCGGTGCTGATCTAGAGAAAACGAGACCAATTTCGACGGAGAAACGATGGATAACAAGGCTGTACAGTAATGACTATACCACAACGTTGCAACGTTGTGCCCTAGCGTTGTAACAACTGCGATGAAGAATAGTGTTGTATTCTCTCCGTAGCGTTGCAACGCTCTGAGTCAGAAAGAACCAACCAGTTCTGGTTCGATTCGGTTCGGTTCGTGAATCACTTGGTTTGCTTGCTGTTCAGTCGGTTCGAGCGGTTCGGGTTCGGTTCGAAGGCTGGATGGTTCGGTTTGAGCGATTCAAGGCCCGATTTGTTTGTTTTGAACCGGTTGATAATTATTCTCGTAATAGTTAGTTTCTTTTGTTAATTAAATTAATATAAGAGTTATATTAATTTAATTAATTTGTTAAGTGTCCAATCTCGGTCCAATCATTTTGTTTATTAATTATGCATTTGATGTATGATTTTTATTTATATTTATATGCCATATAGTATAGAATTCCACCATAGGTCATGCATTTAATTTCATGCATCATATTATAAATGTTATAATTATAGATGCATGATTTTATTTTATTGCATGCTCATACATCATATAATATAAATGTTATAATATATGCATGCATGAATTGATAGCATATCCATGCTTAATTTATATAATATATAGTTCAATGAATGTATGGATGTATGCTATAGTTCTTTTCATTATCTACTTATGTAAATATTATATATGTTAGTAATGAAGTAAAAAGGCATGAAGCCTGACACTACCTTATATAATTTATAAATGTTATAATTTTCTAAAGTATGTCAAAACATGTAATGTATGGTTGTAATTTATTTCTTTTGTTTATAATTGTTATCACAAAATGAAATTAAAGACTAAAATCAATAATTCAGAGTTGCATGCAAATCTTAGGTTAAAATAATTTTTTAAATTGTTTTAAAACATGATTCACATAGACCTAAGATCACGTTTCTAATGAGATTAGCAATTTAAGTTTAATCTTTTAATCGGTTTAATTGGATTAAACTAATTCTTAATAAAAGATTAACTTTGTAAAAAAAAAAAAGTATCTATAAAGGACCTTTTGTCTAAGGCGAGTTCTATCTAGCTGGGGTGTTTAAGTTGATAGAAACATAACACCCTTACCTGGGAACTTACCTAGAAAGGTGAATTAGATATATTTGTTACATGCATGCAAGTTTGATTAATGTTTGTTAAAGAGTTTAGTAGACCATAATCAAAATTGTTTAACTATCCAAAGGCAAGTGTTTTTATTTTTTGGGCAAATTAAACAATCACTTAGTTAAAATCAGTAGCTGAATTTTCCTAAGATAATTAACCATAGATAAAATTCTCAGTGGGAGGAAAATGGGGTATATGATACTTCATTTTATCCTTTTCACATTTCTCACTTAAAGTTCACACCATGAGATCTATACTCGGCCTCGAAGCACCTTAAGTGTCCCCCTACGGATGGCATTTGTATAGGTCAATATCAAGGTGAATGGAGAGAGTGTTTATAGTAAGTAGGAGCGGGATGTGTGACAACATATTCCTCGGTCTCTCTCATTAGTTTGAAGTAAAGTTTCGTGCATGGCCTCATGGCACCTTGAATGTCCTCCTATAGGATGGCATTTTTGCATGACACTTTATTCAAACTGTAGCAATGGCTAGGGTTACTTTAGTTTCATGTTTCAATCGGTTTTTCCCTACGATTGGCTCATCGGGGCAGAACTCTAGGACCTAAAATGAGGATAGCTACAAGAAATGTTAAGCGAGTTTAACAAATTATGGACCAAACAATGGTGACTAATAGTGACAGTAACAAGGAGTTTTTCTGTCCATTAGTTAAGATTGTCTCATTTTAGTGAAGGAGCACTTGATCACCCTATGGTGACTTTTATCCTATCTCATTGAAACATCATTGCAAAATTGATGTCACTTAGGGTACATTAGACTATTTTGCTAAAATATTGATTGGTTGTTTTGATGGTTTAATGCAATTAGACTAATTATAAATAATTTGTATGGTTTAAACAATCTTTCCAATATGAATTCCGCTACGCTTAATTTACTTGCCGCTGGCAAATTAATGGGAAAAAATTACACTTCTTGGAAAAACAAGATCAACATAATCATTATCATCGATGACCTTCATTTTGTCATTATGGAGGACTGTCCTCCCATTCCAACTCTCAATGTTGCTCGAAATGTTCGAGAAACATACGAGTGATGGACATGGACAAACGAGAAGGCCTGAGTGTACATTTTGGCAAGCCTTTCCAAAGTCTTGGCCAAAAATCATGAGCCCATACTCACAGCCCGTGAGATTATGGAGTCCCTGAGGAGAATGTTCGAACAACCATCCACACAGCTCAGGCACAACGCTCTCAAACACATCTTCAATGCCTATATGCAAGAAGGGGCATCTGTTTAAGAACATGTTCTGAACATGATGGTCCACTTCAACATGGCGGAGATGAATGAGTTCGTCATCGATGAAGCCAGTTAGGTTAGCTTCATTCTGGAATCTTTTTCCATAAATAAATACATTGAGCGGAAGTATCATATCATTCGAGAGATTATGCACTGAGGAGACATGATTGTCAAGCAGATAGCTTTGGAGCACAACGTTGCTGATCCATTTACAAAAGCCCTCACGGCTAAGGTGTTTGAGGGTCACCTATAGAGTATGGGTCTATGGGAAAGGCCACATTGAGACTACAACAAGTGGAAGATTTGTACTGGGCATGATGCGCCTTAGTTTATTTTTTGTGTACTTTGTATTTTAGTTTGAATTTTACATTGTATACCCTATTAGCTTTAGGTCAAGTGGGAGATTGTTAGGATTGATGCCCTAAATCTTGTAGGGTCCTGTAATTTGTAATTGTATTGTACAAACATTTTATTTATGTAATAAAATATATGATGTTTTGTTTCAAAATTAGTTGCATTAACCACAAACTAATGAACTAACATCCAAGGTTATCTTGTAGCTTAAACGTGTATATAGAGACATACGTGTGAATCATGTTTAAGTGATAACCTAAATGGTTTATAGTAGATGGATAAGGCTGAATACCTTATCCTGGTTACACTACGAGTATGGTCTGCTTTGTAAATGTTACAATTGTTGTAAAGTACTACAAATGATCTAATCTTAATCATTCATGTGGAGACATGTGAGTGGGAATATTCTATACAAAAGAGTTTGTATAAGATCAGACCACAAAATGTTCAGTTTAATTATATAATGTCGTTCATAATAGAGACTTACACTTCACCAGGATGACCATAGGTAACATGACCTGAATCCTGAATGAGTTGTGAACTCCTGCCTATGAGGGCAGTCCTTTCATTTGTATAGGTGAGAGTGGTCAGATCGGCGACTCGAAGAGTCTACCATTTTGGGGATTCGTCTGATTGGGGAGCTGGGAACACAGCTATGCAAGAAGGAATTCACTCCTTCCTCGAGGTAGGGGTAAATAGATAAATTGCTCCCTTAAGGGCTGATTCTTGGGCTTGAACAATGTGGCGCCACACCCTCTCTTGGCCTGAGAGGAGTTTAGTCATAGTTGGACTATGATTTATTGTTCATTAGAGGAATCAATGGTACTTAAGAAGTTAGATGTAACTATAGGGGAAAAACGGTAATTTGGCCCATACTTTTGAGCATTTTATGAAGGGTCATTGTATTGTTGATTGGTTATATGCAATGGACATGGAAATATATTTGTAGTGCGAAGAGTGCAGCTATCGGTCTTTAGTGGAGTTCCCGATAGTTAATGGATGATGAATAATTTAATCAAAAAGTTTAATTAATTATTCACATACCATTAAAACTTCAAGCTACAGGTCCATAAGGTCCCCTCGGTAGCTCAACAGGATTTAATGAGAATCAGTTTTTGAATTAATTTTAATTGTTCAAATTAATTGAAGAAATTAATTATATATGATATGATTAACTAAATTTTAATTATATATGATATAATTACTATAATGTATTTGATACATTATAATATTAAGTATTTATTTGAGAGAAATTAAATATTTGAATATCATTCAAATATTAATTATGTGAATTGTATTCATATAATCAAATTTAATATAAATGGGATTTATATTAAATATCTTATTGAGAGAATTAAACTATAGGTTATATCGTATTGGATACAACATTGAACTATAGTGTTATATTTGATATAGCATATAGTCTAATATATATTATATGATAAAGTAGTTATCACACATACACACACACACACATATATACACATTAAGGTTTATTATTAAAATTAATTTATTAATTTTATTTTTAAAACAAACAGTTTTAGGGAGGGAGTTGTACTTTTCTCTCCACAACGTGCAGGAGTGGGGGATAGGGCTTCAGTCTTCTTCTTCGTGAAATAAATACACAGGAGAGTTCTATGTCTTTGCTTGATCCATCATCTCCTCTCTCAGTCCTTTTCCCTCTCAAAATCCAAAATAGTTAGAGCCTTACATCCTTCTGGGTTCTCATCTTAGAGAATATCGTGGTAGCCTTTGTGGTGTTGTCCATTTGCTCGAGAGAATTTCAATTGAAGAATCGTTCTTCAAAGGTAGGGGTTTTAAACCCTATTTATTTTTCCTGTAAATTGTTAAATGCATGTTGTAGTTATTTAATTAAATGCATCTGATTCCGCTTATCATCCCTTCACAGGGTTCCTTCACCCGACCGCCCAAAACTCGAACCGCCTCGAACCACTCGAACCAAGTGAACTAGACGTGAACCAGCTGAGCCTCGAACCAAACCGCATACGAATCAGTCGAATTTTTCCATCTCGGAGCATTGCAACATTGTGCCCTAGTGTTGCAATACTATGAAAAAATTGATTCGTCCGCCTTATTGCAACATTGCAACGTTGGGGCACAGCGTTGCAATGTTACCCACTGTACAATTCTGATTTGCTTCGTTTCTTCTCTAATTTGGGCCTCATTTTCTCCAAAGAATCACCGAAATCAGCACAAACGACTCAAGACTTTAAATTTACAGACTCAATCGCATTTAATGCCAAAAAACAAAGGGCTCTTACAAACCAAATTGTTAATTTAAAGCAAAACTACAGACCAATCCCGAAATTATCCACAATTGCAAACCATTCATTCATCCATTCATCGATATGAATAAAATAAGAATTTAACCCATCAAGAAACTAAATATTTAATTCTGAAAAATTAAAATTAGGACTAAGAACCTCCGCTCTGATACCAACTAAAGGAACCGTGAGGTCCATTGCAGAAGTGCGTATCGTTCTCAAATTTTTAATTTCACATAATGATAAAATTCAAAATCCAAATTATGCATTTTAACAAAAATTACAACATGCTTTTGAAAGAAAACAAAGAAGTGAATTAGGGTTGGAAAAAAAACTTACCCTTGAAGAACAAACATCTTCACGTATTCCCTCGAACCGGCCATGAACAATTCGATGAGGCCACTACCAGGCGAAGCCTTCTGTATTCTCTTGTGGGTAGAGAATTGGTAGGAGGTGTGGGCTCTGTTTCTTTTGGAAGAGGGAGAGAATATTTGAGAGGGAAGGAATTTTTCTGGTAAAAATTGCGTTGGGGAATAAAACTCACACATAGCCTTCTCATTGTGTTCTCTCTTGTGAAGAAGATGAAAAACGTAAAAACCCCCAACCCCTCTTTCCATGATTGATTGAGGAGAGAATTAAGGGGAAAAGTTATAACTCTCTCTTTGAAATTTTAATTTTAATTNTTAAAATTAATTTAATTTAATAAATAAAACAAATGTATAATAACTAACTTATTATATATATAAAACTATATGTTATATCAAATATAATACATAGGCTATAGTTTACATTATATCAAATATAATATAATCTATAGTTTTAATTATCTCAATCAATCATGGTATTTAATATAAATCAAATCTATATTAATTTTAATTATGAACCCAATTCACATAATTAATATTTGAATCATATTTAAATATTTATTTCCTCTCAAAATAAACTTTATATTTTAATGTATCAAATACATTATGTTAATTATATCACATATAATTCATTTAAATTAATTATATCATATATAATTCATTCCCTCAATTAATTTGAACAATTCAAATTAATCCTGTACAAAAAGTTTGTATAAGACTGGACCACAAAATGTTTAGTCTCTCTTTATAACACCATTGCTAGAAGTGACTTACATTTCACCAGGATGACCATAGGTGACTTGACCTTAATCCTGAGTGAGTTGTGAATGAGCCTATGAAGGTGATCCTTTGATTTATATGGGTGAGAATGACTAGATTCGCCGACTCAATATACCTACCATTTTTGGGATTCGTCTGAGTGGGGAGCTAGAAACTCAACTACACAAGATGGAATTCACTTCTTCCCTTTGTTAGGACAAGTAGATGAATTGATCCCTTAAAGGCTGATTTCGGATCTTGAATAATGATGGCTCTCACCTTCTCACTGGCTAGAGAGGGGTCTAGTTATAGTGGGACAGTGACTTATTGTTCATTAGAGGGATCAATGGTACTTAAGGAATTAGATGTAACTATAGGGGTAAAACGGTAATTTTGACCCAACTTTACTTACAAGCAATTTGTGAAGAGTCAACGCATTATTGATTGGTTATATCCATGGATACAAAAATATATCTATTGTGCGAAGAGTGCAGTTGTCGGTCTTTAGTGGAGTGATCGACAGTTAATGTATGTTGATTAATTTGATTAAAGAGTTTAATCAATTAATATCGTATCATTGGACCTTCAATCTGTAGATCCATAAGGTCCCCTTGTTAGCTCAATAAGGACTAAAGAGAATCAAATTAATTTTGGTTTAATTTAAATTGTTCAGATTCATAAAGGGATTTAATTGTATAAGATAAAATTAAGATAATGCATGTTGATACGTTATAAAGTGTATTGTGTGTTGATACATTATAAAGTTTAATGAGAGAGATAAGTATTTGAATATGATTCAACTATTTATTATATGAATGAGATTCATATAAAAGATATATGTTAAAATTAATGTGAATATAATTCATATTAAATCTATATAGTTTTATGAAAGAGATAAGTATTTGAATATGATTCAAGTATCTATTATATGAATGAGATTCATATAAAAATTAAATGTTAAAATTAATGTGAATATGATTCATATTAAATCTATATAGTTTGATGAGAGAGGTTGTTATTTGAATATGATTCAAATATTATCATATAAATGTGATTCGTATAAAACTATAGGTTAAATTAATATGAAATGATTTATATTAATACTATACTTATATGAGAGAATTATATACTATAGGTTATATTATATGTGATATAATAAGCTATAGGTTATATATTATATAAGATATAAGATATGGTATTCACTCATATTAATGTAATATAATTAAATTTTGAATTCTTGAAATTCAAATTAAGTACAACTCCATGGGAGTTATTGAAGAGGTTATTTTTTTAACTCCATTCTCTCGATTAAATGAGTGGCAGAGGAGAAAAATAAATGAGTGTTTTCTACGTGAAATAAAGAAGCAGAAGAATGGTTCTCTTTGCAAGATCTCTTCCTCTGTGACATTCATCTATGAAAAACTCCCTCTAAAGATCTCTTTTCTTCTTCCCTTACCAAAGTCCATGGGCAAGCTCACCACTCTGCCTTTGGTTCTCTCCTTGAGAATAACAAGGAAGACTTCTTTGGTGGTGTCCAAGATGCAAAGCGTTTGTTACTTGTTCGTGGTGCTCAGGTTCGAAAGAAGAAATTTCATTCATGATCGTGACCACTGGAAAGGAAGTAAAAAGATTGGATCTTTAAGAGTTAGTATTAATTTCCATTTCTTTTCAACATTTATAGAAGCATGCTTAAGATATGTATGTTTATCGTTGTCTCCGTTTGCTCTATTAATTTAAGTTTCTATAAAATGTATTTCGATGAAAAACGATTGTGTTGGGTTGTATGTCCTAAAACTTGCAGTTTGTAAAGTTAAACATATTATATTATCAATAAAGATGTTATTCGACATTCCTTCAATAAAGTTGTTATTGAATCTATAAATTGCACTAATAAAGTCTAAATCTTATAAACTAAGATCCACGACTATTATATGAATACTTGAACTTTATGTGGAGACATAAAAGTGGATCAAGTTCAAGTAAATAGTCAAAAGGATCTATAGTATACGAATAAGGTTGGGTGCCTTATTCTGGTAACACTATCGGATGTGGCCCACTCTGTAGTTGTTACAATTTGTTGTAAGGTACTACAAACGAAGTGATTCTGATTCGTTCATGTATTGACATGAGAAATGGGGACGTCCTATGCAATGAGTTTATGTAAGATCAGACCAAGAAATAAGTCACTTTTACTTTATAACGCTATTTACTGTTTAAGACTAACTATTTGCTTAAATGACCTAGGTAACTCGATCTTAATCCTAAGTTAACTATGAACTCCTGTTTATTCGAGATTATCCTTAGATTTTCATAGGTGAGGGTTGGCTTAACAGTGCCAGCTCAATAAGCCTCCCATTTCAGGGGTAAGATCGAGTAGATAGCTCGGGACATAGGGTGCAATAAGGAATTCATGTCTACCCGATTTAGGGATAGAAGAAAGGTTGTTCTCTTAAGTACTGAATTCAAGTCTTGAACAATGAGCCCTACCCTCTCATTGGCCCGAGAGGGATTCGGTTTAGTAATTGGATCACAAACCAATTGTTCATTAAAGGATAAGTGGAACTTAAGGAGAAAGACGTAATATCATGGGTAAAACAACATATTGACCTAGCCGTTATTACGAACAACCTATGAAGGGTCGACTATAGTGGACACAAATATATCTACAGAGAGAAGAGTGCAACTATCGAGCTATAGTGGTGTGACTTGATAGTTAACGAATACTGATTAATTTAGTATAAAGAGTTTTAACCAATTAATCATAAATCATTGGAATTCATGATCTGTAGGTTCATAAGATCCCTCTACTAGCTCGTAAAACATGAACACCTCGAAATAATAAATTGAGTGAATTTGGAATGATATCAATTTGAATTGTTCAAATTGAATTTCAGTTTGAAAATGTTCAAATTGAAATTAGGATTTGAATTTGAATAGTTCAAAAATTCGAATTATGGTTTGTATAATTATATTTGATATAATTAATTAACGTTTAATTTATTGAAATTAAAAAAAAATGGAGAGTTTATAATATTTAAATTTTGATTTAAATATTAATTATATGAATAGGATTCATATTTTAAATTAGGTGTGTGATTATTTATTTAATTAAAATTAAATTAATTTCTCACTTTATTTCAAATTTTAGAATTTGAAAATTTGATTTTGATTTTAATTAGTTTTGAAAAAACTAAAAACAGATAAAAAGGAAAATGGAAATTTGAAAATAGAAAGTGGAAACACCTCACTCTTGTGAAGTAGGAAGTGTTTCCTCTTCAATTACTCTTTTTCCACTTATTTTAAGTTGTTTGAGGTGTCAATCAGTTTACACTCCTATGCCTACATGTGAATTAAATACAAAACACTCCATTTTTGCTGATGGAGATGAGGCTTGCTGTTGGAAATAGGGTTTCTACAGAAAGCTTGTTCTTCATTTAAAAACCCATCTTTCCCTTCACAAAATTCACTCCAATTGAAGTTCCACCACTCAAGTTCAAGGCTGAGAATAGTAGAGAAGATCTATTGGTGGTTCACGTTGAATTGGAGCTAGAATCACGTGAATAACAACTTGGAACTGGGAGAATTCATCAAAGTTATGTTGTTGAGAAACCCTCTTCTTAAATTTCTGTTTAAGCATGCTTTTAGAACTCAAATTAAATGTAATTAGAGTGCTTATTGATTTTGTTTGCTTCTGTTGCATGTAATTTTATCTTATCAATTGGTATCTGAGCGTGATTTAAGCACTCAGTTAGCGTTAATTTGAGTTTTGGTGGGTGTTTTTCATACGTGTATGAAATAATGAACTGATGTGGCTTCTTTTGAGTTTTGGCATTGTTTTCTCTTCATTTATATTGTAATTCTTGTAATTGACTCTTATTTGATGAGTCTTAATGTGTATTTAAGTATCTGTAATTCGATTGGAGTCATTAGAAGTGGTTTTTTCAGCCACTGCCCAATACTCGATGCTCGATGCCCCATACTCAATGGTATTTAATGAAATACTCGATGCATGATGAACGATGCCATACTCGATGAGCAACTTAATGGTATTTTATGAAATACTCGATGCACGATGCCATACTCGATGGTACTCAATGCAACTCGGTGGTATTTTGTGAAATACTTGATGCATGATGCCATACTCGATGGTACTCGATGAGAAACTCGATTGTATTTAGAGAAATACTCGACGCTTGAGGGCATACTCAATGCTTGATGGTACTCGATGGTTTTTACCCGGTTCAGCCCAATTTTGAGCATTGGAGGTCCAGTTCGAGAGGTTCGGGTTCGATTCAAGGTGAATTGAGGGATCCAAAAGTGTTTTGGAGCCACTTTTTGCTGGTTTTGTAATAATTAGGCATTTTCTTGTTTGATAATGCCAAAACTAAAACCATATTAGTATATGTTTAATTATTTATGCATGTGATGTATATTATAATTAAATAAGTCTTGTATGTTCATAAAGTATGCCATGTAGATTTAAAATCTCATCATTAAGAAGTATGTTACATACATTGAAAGTATGTTATAAAATGTTATAATATATAGTATGCATGTATAGGGTTTCAAATGTTTTAATATAAATGTGAAGGAAATCATAAACAGAGGATCTCCTTGAACAGCATGCTACAATAGATTCAAGGGATAGAGTATGCGTACCTTTGAAGAACCATTCTTCAAGTATCCCTCGATCGATCTGCAACGCATCCACAACAAAAATTGAACGTAACGACCGGAACAACACGACCACGAACACAACGATCGTTTGGATGCTCCTCGAACCCAATTGAGTCCAACTCGATTCACGAACTGAGTAAAGACACCATCACAAGTGTTATCTTGGTATTCTCGGTGTGAGAATCCAGGAGTTGTGGGCTCTGTATGATCTTGGCTTGAGGAAGAGAGGAGGTATGCAATCGAGTAGACGATCGAATAAGTGGGAGATATGAAGTTGTCTATCACATAGACAATGTACTCAATCGTTTAAATAATGAAGCCTATCGCATAGACTTTGCTACTTGATCGTGTAGTAACAATTAGCTGAGTAACTATTATATAGTCAACTCTTAAACGATCGTTTAGTCTCAGTCAATGCTATCGCTTAGTAAAACTCCTTTACTTGATAGCTTTTTCTATGAGAATTTTTCCGAGTGAATCAACTTCTAATTTGGAAAACCATTTTTTTTAATCTCATGGTTACCATAAAACTTCCAATAACCTCCGACTCAATTGGATATTAGAAAAAAATAATTATCATATAATTAATATATTATAAATAAATATGATAACAAACATATCATATTATATTTATAACCTATAGTTTTAATATTTCATCATATGAAACATATAAATCAAAGTTCATTTTCTATTTTATGGCACTTAATATAAATCATATTTATATTAATTCCTCCAATTAATGTATCTCATACATCACATCAATTATATCACATATAATTGAATATCCTTTTGTTAATTTGAACACTTCAAACTAACCCAAAATCTGATTCTCAACTTGAACCCATTGAGCTTCCAAGGGGGCCTTATGAACTTGTAGCTTGAAGCTACAACAGTACGTGAACAACTGACTAAACTCTTTAGTGACGAGATCCACCATCCGTTAACTGTCGGGCACTTCACTAAAGACCGACAGCTGCACTCTTATCACTACAGATATATTTCTGTGTCCATATAACCAATCAACAGTGCAATAACCCTTCACGAATCGCTCGTAAGTACAGTTGGGCCAATTTACCATTTCCCTTCCATAGTTACATCTAACTCCTTAAGTACCACTGATTCCTTTAATGAAGAATAAGTCATAGTCCTACTACGACTGACTCCTCCCTTCCAAAGAGAGGGTGTGGCCACTATGTTCAAGACCCGGAATCAGCCCTTATGGGGGCAATTTATCGACTTACCCCTGCTTCGAGGAAGGAGTGAATTCCATCTTGTGTAACTGAGTTTCCAGCACCCAATACAACCTGTCTCTTATACACATCTAGATGTGTATAAGGAAGGAGTGAATTTCGTCTTGTGTAACTGAGTTTCCAGTTCCCCAATCAGACGAATCCCCAAAAAGGTAGGCTTGTTGAGTTGGAAATCTGGCTACTCTCACCGATACTAATCAAAGGATCGCCCTCATAGGCAAGAGTTCCCAAAAAACTTCTGATTAAGGTCATGTCACTTATGGCCATTTTAGTGAAATGTAAGTCTCAATTATCAATGGCGTTATATAAAAGACTAATCATCTCGTCGTCTGGTCTTATACAAACTCTTTGTATAGGATACCCTGCTCGCATATCTCCACATGAATGGTCAGGATCAGACCATCTGTAGCCGTTTACAACACTTGTAAACATCTACAAAGCGGGTCGTATCCGTAATGTCACCAGGATAAGATATCACTCCTTTATCCTTATACTACTGACCATTTAGGTTATTACTTAAGGCATGATCTACTTGTATGTCTCACACATGCTTGAGTTTACATGAAATAACCACAGATCTTAGTTTATTGGATATGGGTAAATGCAAAGAAAATTACATTTATTTTATTATTAACAATGTGTATAAACTATTTACAAACTACGAGACTCCGGGAGAATTAGGATACCAATCCCAAAAAAATGTTATGTTAAATGTTGAATGCCTTTGATGTATGTTATGGATGCTTAGTATGTCTAAAATTTTGTAAGTTGTTATAAAATTGGGTTAGACATTTAAAATCCATAAAAAAGATAAGTTGCATGCTCACGTAGGTTAACGACCTATTTTAATTGACAGCTTGTAAAATTTTGTTACAAACTCAACCGGTATATAATTTTGTCTAAGGCTAGGGGTACTTAAGTTGACGGTTTACGAAACACCTCCTACCTGAGGATTATGGCCAAATAATTGAGCATTGTTAACCAATTTTATGAGCAATAAGAAAGCGATGTGAGGTTTTAAAACTGGTTTATCACCTAGACATTGTAGGTTAAGTCCAATTATAAACGTTATATTTGGATAAACACCTAGACATAGGTTGTTTAATTAGCCAAAACAAACCTGAGTAAAAATATACCCAACCAAATAATAGGAAACTTCAATGGGAGTTTAATAGCATATATGATTAGAACACTTCAGTGGGAATTTAAGAATGCTTCAGTGGGAGATTAATAACATATACGATATGTTATTTTTAGCTCTCACGTCTCTAAGAGTTCATAATCAAGATTCATGTGACGCTTCGTATTACCCTAGGAGTGACCTCCATTCGGAAAGTGTTTACATAAATTGAGATTATAGTGAATATGGGAAGCTGTTCACAGTAAAATCAAAAGTGATGTTTTGATTTTCATTCTGATGTCCTAAGAGTTTCACACCGTGAGATTCATGTGATGCTCCCTATCACCCTGGAAGTGACCTCCATTTGGAAAGTGTTTACATGAGTCAAGATCAAGGTGAATGAGAGAAATTCATTCATGGTAAAATCAAATATACGATATATTAATTTCAACTCTCACATCCCTAAAAAATTCATACCATGAGATCCATGCAACGCTTCGTGTCAATTATGAACCTCGACTACTCCATTCATAAAAGTGTTTGCATAGGGTCAGATCAAGGTGAATGGGGGAAGTAGTTCATAGTAAGTGGGTGAAGGATATGTTTCAACACATCTTGCGAGCTCTTCTGTTTGTTTGGACCGTGAGATTTCTATGTTGCGCCTGCTTGTCACCTTTAAGTCGGCCTTGCTAGTCGTTTAACGATGGGTATCCCCTCGGAGGGTTGTAACATGGGATTTAGAACAACTAAAACTCCAGAAATGGATAAGATTTCTTAGGTCATTTTCCAACCTGGACTTTCCAATTCGGTAGCATTGTTGGGGCCGACCTCTGAGGGCTGAAAATGGAGGGTTACACTTACGGAATTACTAAAGTGTTAGTAAGTTCTGACAAAAAATAGTAGCTAAATGACTATCGGAATATGAGTTATTCTGGTGATAGTATTTAGTCAAGAATATCTTGCTTTAGTGAAGGAGTATTTGACTGCCACTCGGTAACACTTATTCTGAATCACTATAGTATCATTGTAAATAAATAATGATTATGGGTACATTATTACTTTTTGCTTAAACTTGATTTGGATTTAGTTGCAATTTACTAATAAGAATATGTTTACAATTTCTGCATGTCGAATTCTTCTAAAATACTCACTTCTACTTTAATTAACGGTAATAACAATTGAACATGCAAATTACTAGCAAATGATGATTCAAAACAAGTTTTAACAAAGGATTGTTCTCTATCTCCCAACTCATCTAAAGTTTTGAACAATATAGATGAGAATGAAAAATTCGAATGACAGAGTAAATGTGATTTACTAGTCATCGAAACATGGTTAGTGGAAAACGATAAAAAGACCTGGATAATAAATTTAGGTGTCGTTAATCATATTTGTATTTTTTTCTTAGGAAACTAGTTCTTGGAGACAACTTACAGAAGGCGAATCGACCTTTAATGTAAGGACCAGGGAGGTTGTTTGAGCTAAAGTAGTGGGAGATATGAAGTTATTTATAGGACATAAGTACATTTTACTTGAAAATGTTTATTATATTCCTTCTATGAAAAGGAATTTAATATCTGTCTCATGTTTGCTGGAACGAAATTACAAAGTTTCTTTTGAAAATAATGAAGTGTTCATTACTTCGAAAGATATTATATTTATTCTGTAAAATGAGAAAATAACTTGTACATGTTAAAATCGGCTGAGGTAAAAGTTGTTTTGAACATAAAGACATTTAAAACAACTGAAACTCAAAATAAGAAAAGGAAAGTTTCTTTAAATACCTATCTTTGGCACTTGAGACTTGGTCACATAAATCTCAACAGGATTGAGAGATTGGTGAAGAACGATCATCTAATCAGTTAGAAGATAGTCCACTACAGCCATGTGAATCTTGTCTTAGAGCCAAAGAACCCTTAGATCGGGTACATTCAGACCTTTGTGATCTGATGAACATTAAAGCTAGAGGAGGGTATGAATATTTCATCAGTTTCATTGATAACTATTCAAGGTATGGACATATTTACCTAATGCATCATAAATCTGAAACATTTGAAAAGTTCAAAGAATATAAAGCTAAGGTTGAGAACCAATTAGGTAAAAAACTTAAAACACTTCGATCAGATCAAGGTGTTGAGTATATGGTCTTCGAATTCCAGGACTATTTGATAGAGCATGGAATCCAGTCTTAACTCACTGCCCTTGGCACACCTCAACAAAATGGAGTGGCAAAAAGGAGAAACAGAACCTTGTTGGACATGGTTCCTTCCATGATGAGTTATGCCCAGTTACCAAGTTCCTTTTGGGGTTATGCAATTCAGACTGCAGTATATATTTTGAACATAGTTCCCTCGAAAAGTGTTTTGAAAACACCTTACGAGCTCTGGAGAGGACGTAAAGGTAGTTTACATCACTTCAGGATATGGGGATGCCCAACACATGTGTTGGTGCAAAATCCTAAGAAATTGAACATCGTTCAAAGGTATGCCTATTTATAGGTTATCCTAAAGAGATAAAAGGTGGTTTCTTTTATGATCCTCAGGAAGATAAAGTATTTGTATCAACAAACACAACATTCCTAGAGGAGGACCACATAAAGAATCATCAACCTCGCAGTAGGCTAGTAATAGATGAAATGACCAGAGAAATGACAAGGGCATCAACAAGAGTTGTAGATTGTGCAGGTTCATCAACAAGAGTTGTTGACGAAATCGGTACTCCACGTCCTTCTCAAGAGTTGAGATTGCCTCGACGTAGTGGGAAGGTTGTGCAACAGCCTGACTAGTACATGGGTTTAACTTAAACTCAAGTCATCATACCTGATGATGGCCTATAGGATCCATTAACTTTTAATCAAGCAATGGATGATGCGGATAAAGATCAATGGATTAAATCCATAGGCCTTGAAATGGACTCAATGTACTTCGATTTAGTCTGGGATCTTGTAGATCAACCAGAAGGGGTAAAACCCATTGGTTGTAAGTGAATTTACAAGAGAAAACAAGACCAAGCTGGAAAGGTACAGACCTACAAAGCTAAGCTTGTAGCAAAAGGGTTTACCCAAAGATAAGGGATGGTCTATGAAGAAAACTTCTCTCCGGTTACCATGGTGAAGTCTATTAGAATACTCTTGTCCATAGCTGCATTTTATGACTATGAAATTTGGCAGATGGATGTCAAAATAGCCTTCCTAAATGGCTATCTTGAACATAGTATCTACACGTCTCAACCAGAAGGGTTCATAAAACAGAGTCAAGAGTAAAAAGTTTGCAAGCTTAATCGATCCACTTATGGGTTGAAACAAGTGTCTCAATCCTGGAATATGAGATTTGACACTGCGATTAAATCTTATGGCTTTGAATAAAATGTTGACGAACCTTGGTTTACAAGAAAATCGTTAACAAAACTGTCACTTTTCTGGTTCTATATGTTGATGATATTCTACTAATAAGAGATGGCTGAGGTCAAGAGATGGCTTGCTATGCAATTCCAAATAAAAGATTTGGGTGAAGCACAATATGTTCTTAGGATCCAAATAGTTCGAAACCGAAAGAACAAACTTTAGCATTATTGGTGGGTTGGCGGATTCACCGTCATTCGTAAACATGTGCCGAACACAAAAAAAAAATTGTATGCTCCGAACTAACCCTTTATACTAATTAATAGCACAAGTAGTAAGTCCGAGGTCAAACCACAGAGAGCCGAATATGGATTCCTCAAGGATTGGAACTTGTAGGAAGTAACCAGAGGGGGGGGGGGCGTTATTGTCATAAATTCTGAAATAAAATTGTTGAATAACTAAAGTACGCAATTAAACGAATATGATAATTTATCAATCGAATAAACAATTAGCTTGGGTAACTATAGTTTAGTTCATTCCTCATCAATTCTATCACAGACTACTCTAAAGATGCGTGAGAATATTCAAATTAAAACTTAGTCTACTTTATTAGAATCCTAACCAGTAGTCCATAAAATCAAGTTAATTAATAGAAAAATGAGGATCCTCAACCAATTAATCAATCAACAGGCATTAAGTTTTAGGGCAACCAATCAATCAATCAACACACATTAAGTTTTAGGGCAAAGCTAAGCCATTTAATTTATTTCCATCGTCTAATCAATAAATTGAGCGAGATTTATCTAAGTTAGAAAATAAATGCTTGCTAATTGGAATCCCAAATTAACACAACAAACCAACTTAAGTCTTGCTTCTAGGTGACGACTACCTAATGATTACAAATTACGGCCAATCAAAGCAATCAATTAAACATGCACAGCTAATTTGTCAGATTATCCCATACACGAAAATTGAAAAATAAGCTCAAGAAAAATACTCATATATTTATAATAAAAACTCACAGAATTACAATACGAGTCTCAAGAATTGAATTGGAACCTAACTAAACGAACAAACCTAAGCTAAGTTCTTACTCTTTAGCCTCTGATCATGCTCGAATTCATTACAATTGGCATAAAGGAAGACTTTTTACATAATTTTGGTGTAAAAAGGAAGCTAAAACTATGCTGGACAGAGCAGTAGTGTTCAAGAATTGGTGTACTTGGGGATGATGTTGATGATGATGATTTCGACTTACCAAAATTACTCTTTTAAAAAATTTTCGCAGCATCACAACGTTGTGGCACATAATGGTCGAGGTTCAAGCATGTGTTGCAGCACTAGCCTGACGCTGCGTTGCACGCACGCTAAGGCTATGCATCCGTTAAATCACGTAGCGTTGAACCGCTGCCTATTCTGTCTTCGAGCATTGGAGGGAAACCTTGGGGAGTGGTGCGACGGTGGCGTTGGGGCATCTCCGCAGCGTTGCACTCGAGCATTCTACCTTCTAGCGTTGAGCTAGCATTGTATATATTTATCCACTGGAGTTTTAGTCCAAGTGGGAGTATTGTTGGGTTGTATGTCCTAAACCTTGCAGTTTGTAAATTAAACATATTCTATTGTCAATAAAGATGTTATTCAACATTCCTTCAATAAAGTTTTTATTGAATCTATAAATTGCACTTATAAAATCTAATCCAATAAACTAAGATCCATGTTTATTATATGAATACTTGAACTTTATGTGGAGACAAAAAAGTGTATCAGATTCGAGTAAATAGTCAAAATGATTTATAATATATGAATAAGGTTGGATGCCTTATTCTGGTAACACTATCGGATACGGCCCACTCTGTAGTTGTTACAATTTGTTGTAAGGTGCTAGAAACGAAATGGTCCTAATTTGTTCATGTATTTACATGAGGAGGGGGCGTCCTATGCAATAAGTTTGCATAAGATCGAACTAAGAAATAAGTCACTTTTACTTTATAAAGCTATTTATTGTCTAAGACTGACTATTTCGCTTAAATGACCTAGGTAACTCAATCTTAATCCTGAGCTAACTATGAACTCCTGTTTATTCGGGATTATCCTTAGATTTGCATAGGTGAGGGTTGGCTCAACAGCGTCGGCTCAATAAGCCTCCCTTTTCAACGGTAAGACCGGGTAGATAGCTGGGGACATAAGGTGCAATAAGGAATTCACACCTACCCGATTTCGGGATAGGAGAANCTACCCGATTTCGGGATAGGAGAAAGGTTGTTCTCTTAATTACTAAATTTAGGTCTTGAACAAGGGGGCCCACCCTCTCATTGGCCCGAGAAGGATCCAGTTTAGTGGTTGGATCACAAACCAATTGTTCATTAGAGGATCAGTGGAACTTAAGGAGTAAGATGTAATATCAGGGTAAAACAACATATTGACCCAGTCGTTATTACGAACAAACTTTGAAGTGTCGACTTACTGATTATGGTTAAATCAAGTGGACACAAATATATTTACAATGAAAAAAGTGCAACTATCAAGCTATATGAAGGATCTCTTGACGAAGAGCATCCATGAGCGCGTTCAGATCTTTCCGATTTCACCGTGACCGAAATACAACATATACATTCTAACATACAGTTATGCAAACAAACTGTAATTAACAGCATGCTTTGAACACTAAAATACAAAGGGAGAAAGTTCTCATACCAGTTGAAGACACTCTTCAAGCTTTGGAACTCAATGCAGCGGAAGACCTCTATGCGATCTCTATCGCCCAGTAAATGCGTCATCTAAAGCAACGCGGTCATCTACACGAATGGTAGCAACACGAACTATCACGAACAAGAGAACGTAGTAGGGACGACACCACCAAAAAGAAGTCCTTGGTATTCTCAGAGTGAGAATCCAAAGTGTGATCTTTGGTGAGTTTGGTAGAGGTAGGAGGAAGTACTAATCGTGTAGACGATAAGCAAGTGGGAGAGAAAAGAAAGCTATCATATAGCTAAATGTTTATCGTTTAGAAGAAGTTACACAATCGTGTAGATTTTATTAGACGACCGTTTAGGAAAAGTTAGACGGCCGTTTAGAAAACATGGCATACTATACGACCATTTAAGAAAGCTATCTGATCGTTTAGGAACTAGCGTGCAATCATTTAAGCGCGAGGTGTGCAATCATTTAGGTGTTGAGCGACTATCATACAGGCTCTCGACTTATGCGATCGTGTACGTTTCCACACTGATGCCAAATTTTTTCAAAATTTTTGAACTTTTGCAAAGTAAACGTTCTTGATGGAAAAAAATGTGAATGAAAGATCCCACTGAATTGAATTTGGTCCATGAATCTAAGAAATAGTGAGTTCATTTTATTCTTCGGTTACAATAACCAATAAGGCTGCTCCCACTAATGCACGTCCGAGAGAAATTTTAGGCCAATTATCATATAATTAACCAATTAAATAATTAATAAATATAATCATATTATATTCTTACCTTATAGTTTGATATCACATATCTACTATAGTAATTTCTCATCTACTTGATATAAATCATATTTATATCTAATTTCCTCCAAAATAATGTATCTCATACATTTAGCCAATTATATCATATATAATTAACCAGACCAATTATATCATATATAATCGAACTTCCTCTTGTCAATTTGAACATTTCAAATTAACTCAAATACTTATTCTTAACGTTATCCAAGTTACCTAGGGGACCTAATGGACCTGTGGCTTGAAGCTCCAACGGTACGTGAATAGCTGACTAAACTCTTTAGCCATGAGATCCACCATCCGTTAACTTTCAGGCATTCCACTAAAGACCAACAGCTAAACTCTACTTACCACAGATATATTTTTGTGTCCATCGGATATAACCAATCATGAGTACAATGACCCTTCACAGATGCTCGTAAGTATAGCTGGGCCAAATTACCGTGTTGCCCCTGTAGTTACATCTCACTCCTTAAGTACCACTGATTTCTCTAATTAACAATACAACATAGTCCAACTATGTGTGAACACCTCTCGAGCCAAGAGAAGGTGTGTGGTGCCATATCGTTCAAGCCCTGGAATCAACCCTTAAGGGAGCTATCTATCTACTTACCCCTGCCTCAAGGAAGGTGTGAATTCCATCTTGTGTAGCTGAGTTCCCAGCTCCCAAATCAGATGAATCCCCAAAATGGTAGGTTTGAATCGGCGACCTGGCCACTCGCACCCATACAAATCAAAGAACCACCCTCAATGTCAGGAGTTCTCAACTCACTCAGGATTGAGGTCATGTTACCTATGGTCATCCTAGTGAAGTGAAGTCTCTGTCATGAACGATGTTATATAACGAGACGTTAACACTTCATGGTCAGGTCTTATATGAACTCTTTGTATAGGACGCCCCCACTCGCATATCCCTAACACGAATGATCAGGATCAGACCATCTGTGACAAGTCACAACACTTGTGACCATTCCACAAAGTGGGCCGCATCCATCGCGTTACCAGGATAAGGTTTCCCTCTTATATCCATATACTACAGACCATTTTGGTTATCACTCAAGATATGATCCACTTATATGTCACCACATACATATTTGAGTTATATACAGATAACCAAGGATTTTAAGTTTATTGGTTTGTGATAAAGCAAATAAAACATGCAACTGAGCAAAATACAAGATGTGAAGTAAAATATCATATATTATACAACACAAGCGTTCGTACAAACTGTTTACAAACTATAGGACACGAGACTTTAGGGCATCAACCCCAACACTATAGTGGTGTGACTTGATAGTTAACGAATACTGATTAATTTGGTCTAAAGAGTTTTAGCCAATTATTCTTAAATCGTTGGACCTCATGATCTGTAGATCCATAAGGTCCCTCTACTAGCTCATAAGACATGAACATCTTGAATTAATAAATTGAGTGAATTTGGAATGATATCAATTTGAATTGTTTAAATTGAATTTCAGTTTGAAAATGTTAAAATTCAAATTAGGGTTTGAATTTGATATAATTAATTAACGTTTAAGTTATTGAAATTAAACAAAATTGGAGAGTTTATAATATTTAAATATTAATTACAAGAATAGGATTCATGTTTTAAATTAAGTGTGTGATTAATTTAATATTTGATATTAAATTATTATTTAATTAATTAAAATTAAATTAATTTCTCACTTTATTTCAAATTTCAGAATTTGAAATTTTTATTTTGATGTTAATTAATTTTGAATTAATTGAAATTAAAAACAAATAAAAGGAAAAATGGAAATTTGAAAATAGAAAGTGGAAATACCCCACTTTTGCGAAGTAGGAGGTGTTTCCTCTTCAATTACACACTTTTCCCACTTATTTTAAGCTGTTTGAGATGTTAATCAGTTTATACTTCAGTGCTTGCATGTGAATTAAATATAAAACATTCCATTTTTGCTGATGAAGATGAGGCTTTTTGCTGGAAATGGGGTTTCTACAGAAATCTTGTTCTTCATCTAAAAACCTATCTTTCCCTTCGCAAAACTCACTCCAATTGGAGTTACACCTCTCAAGTTCAAGGTTGAAGTAGAGAAGATCTCTTGATGGTTCATTGTTGAATTGGAGCTGGAATCACCTGAAGAGCATCTTGGAATTGGGAGAATTCATAAAAGGTATATTGTTGAGAAACCATCTTCTTAAATTTTTGTTTAAGCATGCTTTTAGAACTCAAAATGTAATCAGAGTGCTTATTGATTCTGTTTGCTTCTGTTGCATGTTATCTTATCCTATCAGATCATTCATTTCCATTGTGTATTCTAAATCCCTTCAATTGGTATCCGAGCCATATCATTTTTGAAATTTAGTTTTCTGTCCTAATTATAGAGTTTTGGTGGGATTTAAACGTTTCATTATGAATGTATGGAGGTTTGTACATGGATGTTTCAAAATTGGCTAGATTTACTGCTTCAAAGTTGTTTAGAGTTGTAATTGCTCGATGTTTTGGGCATTTTAATTCCCCTGTTGAGTCTGTAAGTCTGTGTCGCTTGATTTTCAAGAGTTACAGAGGCATTCAGTGCCATTTGGAGCAAGAACGGGCTAAAGATTGAAATAGAACAAAGGTTCTGTGTTAGAGCATAATGAGCAGCATAATTATACTGCCCTTTACGTTGTAATACAGAAGGGTTAGCGTCATTATCTGCCCTAAGCGTTATACTACGATGCAACTAAACTTGGACTAGCGTAATTACGCTCCCAACAGCGTTATGTTACGCTACGGCAAAGTTCAAACCAGCGTAACAATGCTGCCGACGAGCGTTGTTACGCTCCAAGGTTCATCCGCACGTGTGTCAGACGGTTCGTGAATGTGGTTTAGAGCATTCCTTTAGGCGGTTTCGGAGATATTTGTATTTAATTTGTAATATTAATTTATTAACTTGTATTTTAATTAATTAAATTAATATAATTGTTATATTAATTTAATTAATAGTTTAGGATATCAACTTTGGTCCATTATTGCTATTTATTATTTTGTACATGTGATGTATGAATTATTATTTATATATAGCATATTGTATGTCATATAGATTAAAATCCCACCATAGGATAACATAAAATCATGCATCATTTTTAATATAAGAGTTATATTATATAGTTGCATGATTTAGTTATGCATGTTCATGCATCATATTTAATATAAGAGATATTGTATGATTGCATGCATAATAACATGTTCATGCATCATACTTTAATATAAGAGTTATATTGTTTGATGTACAGTATATTTTGGGTTGTATGTTCTAAAACTTGCAGTTTGTAAAATTAAACATATTCTATTTGCAATAAAGATATTATTGAGGTTTATTCAATAAAATTGTTATTGAATATGTAAATTGCACTTGTAAAAAAAAAATAAATCCAATAAACTAACAGATCCATGGCTATTACATGATTAATTGAACTTTATGTGGAGACATAAGAGTGGATCAAGTTCGAGTAGATAGCCAAAACGGTCTATAATATATGGATAATGCTAGATATCTTATTCTGGAAACACTATCGGATGCGGCCCACTTTGTATTTATTACAAACGATGTGATCCCGAATCGTTCATGTGGAGACATGTAACTGGAGGCGTCTTATGTAAAGAGTTTGTATAAGACAAAACTGAGAAATAAGTCACTCTTACTTTATAACGTTGTTTACTGTTTAAGACTGACTATTTCAAAGTGATGACCTACGTAATTTTACCTTAATCCTGACTAATTATGAACTCCTATTTATTCAAGATTATCCTTAAATTTGGATGGGTGAGGGTTGGTTCAATAGAGTCAGCTCAATAAACCCCCCATTTCAGGGGGTAAGACCGGGTAGATAGCTGGGGACATAGGATGCAAGATGGAATTAGCTTCTATCCGCTTTTAGAGATAGTGGAGAAGTTGTTCCCTTAAGTGTTGATTTCGGGTCTTGAACAAAAGGTTTCACCTTCTTATTGGCCCGAGAGGGACTCGGTTTGGTGATTGGATTACAAAACAATTGTTCATTAGAGGATCAGTGGGACTTAAGGAACAAGATATAATCTCGGGGGTAAAACAACTTTTGACCCAACCGTTATTAAGAACAACTGGTGAAAGGTTGACTTGCTGATTATGGTTATATTGAGCGGACAAAAATATATCTACAGTTAGGAGAGTGTAGCTACGGGCTTTAGTGAAGTGACCCAGTAATTAACAAATGTTGATTAATTCGGTTTAAAGAGTTCAGCCAATTAATCTTGAATCATTGGAGCTCATGATTTGTAGGTCTGTTAGATCCCCTACTAGCTCACAAACGGATTAAACCTTAGAATAGCGTGATGAGAGAATCAAGGGAATCAGTAATTATATGATATAATTATATGTTTAATTACTGAAATAAATGAAATTGGAGAATTGGATAATATTAAATTTGATTTAAATATTAATTGCATGAATAAGGATTCATGACTAACTATGAACTCCTATTTACTAGCTCACAAACGAATTAAACCTTAGAATAGCGTGATGAGAGAATCAAGAGAATCAGTAATTATACGATATAATTATATGTTTAATTACTGAATTAAATGAAATTGGAGAATTGGATAATATTAAATTTGATTTAAATATTAATTGCATGAATAAGGATTCATGACTAACTATGAACTTCTATTTATTTGATATTATCCTTAAATTTGCATGGATGAGGGTTAGTCCAATAGCGCCAGCTCAATAAACCCCCATTTCACAAACGGATTAAACCTTAGAATAGCATGATGAGAGAATCAAGGGAATCAGTAATTATATGATATAATTATATGTTTAATTATTGAATTAAATGAAATTGGAGAATTAGATAATATTTAAATTTGATTTAAATATTAATTACATGAATAAAGATTCATGATTGAGAAGTTGGTGTTTAATTAATTTAATATTTGATATTAAATTAATTCAATTAATTAGATTGTTTAAATATTTATTTAAATAAATTTTATTTAAATTAATTATTTGAATTAATTTTATTTAAAGTTGAAAATTTGAATTTTATGAAAATTCAAATAATAAATTCAATTTTTGTTTTAATTTAAGTTTTGAAAATTTAAATTAAAATTTGAGAAAATTCAATTGAAAAATAAATTAATTTGAAATTTGGATTTCAAATTTGAAAATTGGTTTTAAATCAATTTATTAAACATGGTGGTTTTTCCCACTTTGGACGCAAAATTCCCACTATAGATCGACATATTTGGTGTCAAGATGTCATGCAATTAGATTGCATGAGGTAGTTGAATAAAACTCAGTTCAATTTGCTGAGATTGAAGGACATGCAGCTGCCGATTTTTCTAGTTTTGAGTTGAAGAAGAGTTCTTCAACCTTCTTTCCAATATTCCCAAAATTCAACTCATTTTGGAATCCACCTTCCAATCTAAGGTATAAAAGGATAGTAGGGAAGATCAAGTGGTGGTCTACAACTTATTGGAGTGAAGATTCAAGCTGGAATTGAAGATTTAAAGAGTTCTTCAAAGGTAATCTAAAAACTTTACTTTTATGTTTCGAACTTGCATGTTTCTTTGCTAAAATTGATGGAATTAGAATACTTAAGATCCTAATTGCTTCCACATATTGAATGTCAACACCAACAACCGGTATCAAAGCATGATTTAGGCATTCAATTCACGTTAATTTTAGCTTGGTGAGTGATTTTCATAAGTTGTATGAAAATGGGTGTTGATATGGATAATTTTAGTTTTGACATTAGATTTCTCTTCAATTTAATGTTAATTGTTATAATTGGCTCTTTGTTTATAGTCCTTGATGTGTGGTTAAGTGCTTGTAAATTTGTTAGAGTCAATAGAGTTGTTATTAGTTATAATTGAAGAAAGATCGAAGCAAGCTCAACAGCTGGTTGCAGCAGAAGAAGCTACTGCCTTGTAGCGTTGCAACGCTATCCTTGAAGTATTGCAATATTGTTCTTTGGATAGCCCAGAAAATAAGTAAAAGCCCATGGTGTTACAATGCTGGGCTTGTAGCGTTGCAATGTTATTCATCCTAGCCCAGAAGGCGCGCGTGTGAACGGACTGGCAGTTCAATTGGACCTGTTCAACCGGTTTGGGTCAAGGAGGTCTAGTCTAGCTCTGTCTTGATCGGTTCTGCCCATTTTAAAGGCCTAGAGGTTCGTTTCTGTGGTCTAAAAGTTGTTTGAAGGTTGTTTTAATTATTATTGTAATAATTTAGGTTGTTTGCTTGCTTAGGATGCCAAAATTGGTCTACATCAGTGTGTGTTTAATTATTTATGCATTATGAATGTATGTTATAATTAAATAGTTCTTGTACGTGCATATAGTATGCCATATAGATTTAAAATCTCATCATAGGAAGCATATTATATGCATTGAAAGTATGTTATAAATGGTTATAATATATAGTATGCATGTGTTAGGGTTTCATGTTTAATATAAAGTGTTATATTAAATTGTGAGATGTTCTTGAATGTCATGGATTGATATCATGTCCATATTTTATAAAGTACTATAAAAATGGTTTAGACATTTAAAATTCATAATAAAGATAAGATGCATGCTCATCTAGGATTAACAAATAACAACTTATTTTAATAGTTAATAGGTCATTATCTTGTAAAACTTTGGTTACAAACTCACCGGGGCTAAAATATTGTCAAAGGCTGGAGGTACTTAAGTTGACGGTTTACGAAACACTTGCTACCTGGAGATTTTAGCCGGTTCTTGAGCATTGTTAACCCAATTTCATGAGCATATGTGAACGTTGCGAGGTTTTAAAATTGGTTTATCATCTAGACATCGTAGGTTAAATCCAAATATAAACATTATACTTGGAAAATCACCTAGACTTAGGTTTTTTATTAGTCGGAATATACCTAAGTAAATATTACCCAAAACAAATAGAACACTTCAGTAGGAGATTAGTGATATATGATATATTATTCTTAGCTCACATGTCCCTAAGAGTTAACACCGTGAGATTCATGTTCGACTTCATGTCACCTTGGGAGTGACCTCCATTTGTAAAGTGTTTGTATAGGTCAATAGCAAGGTGAATAGGGGAAGTAGTACATAGTAAGTGGGCTAAGGATGTGTATCAACTTATCCTGTGGCCTCTTCTATTAGTTTGGACCATGAGATTCCTATGTTGTGCATGCTTGTCATTTTTAGGCGACATAAGCTAGTTGTTTTATGGCGGCTATCTTCTGAAGAGTTGTAACATAGGATTCGAAACAACTCAAACTCCAAAAATGGATAGGGTCTCTTAGGTCCATTTCCAACCTTGACTTTCCAATTCGGTAGCATCGTTGGGGTCGACCTCTAAGGTCTGAAATAAAGGGTTACACTTACAAGAGTTACTAAGTGTTAGTAAGTTCTTGACCAAAAATTGTAACTAAATAACTATGGAATAACAGTTATTCTAGAGTTAGTATTTTAGTCAAGAATGTCTTACTTCAGTGAATGAGTATTTGACTGCCCTTTGATAGCACTTATTCTGACTCACTAAATTATCATTGCAAATAAATAATGAAATTTGGGTACATTATTACTTTTTCTAAAATGTAATTGGATATAAAAGCAATTTATTGATTAGAATTTGTTTATGTTTTCAACATGTCAAATTCTTCTAAGTTACTCGCTTCTGAAAAGTTTAACGGTCTTCATTTTTCAAAATCGAATATAAACGCAATACTAAAATATCGTGATTTAAAATTTGTTTAATAGAGGAGTGTCATCCATCTCCCAACTCATTTGCAAACTAAAGAGTTTGGAATACATATGACAATTGGATTAAAGCAAATGAAAAGGCCCAAGTCCATATCTTAGCAAATATATCTGATATACTAGCTAAGAAATCCGAGAATGTGATTTCTGCTAAAGAAGTCATGGATCATTATAGACATTGTTTGGACAATATGTCAAGAACGATATTCTCGAAGAAGTTTATAACTATGAAAAAAAGGATAGAACCTCTATTAATGAACAAGTTCTAGATATGTTAAAAGTAATAAATACGAATGTCATAAATAACGAAACTAAGAAAACACAACAAAGTAAATATGCTTTGTCATTGAGACATGTTTAGTGGAAAATGATAAACTAACCTGGATATTAGATTCAAGTGTCACTAATCATATTTACACTTTCGCTTAGGAAATTAGTTCCTGGAGGCAACTTACAGAAGGCGAAACAACTTTTAAGGTAGGGACCAAGAGATTATCTCAGCTAAAGTAGTGAGAGATATGATGTTATGTCTTAAAGATAGATTCATTTTACTTGAAATGTTTATTACATTCCTGCCATGAGGAATTTATATCTATCTCATGTTTGCTAGAACAAAAGTATGAAATCTCTTTTGAAATTAATGAAGTGTTCATTGTCTCAAAATGTATTAAAATATGTTATGCAAAATTGGAAAATAACTTATATGTGTTAAAAACAAATTGAGGTAAAAGCTATTTTGAATATAAAGATGTTTAATCTCAATAGGATTGGGAGAATGGTTAAAAGTGGACTCCTAAATCAGTTAGAAGATAACTCTCTATACCATGTGAATATTGTCTTGAGGGTAAAAAAACCCAAAAAATCTCAGTTGCCTCCAAGTATCACAACTTTTAAGGTCAGTTTCTCGTCCATAGTTGCCTGTCAAGGCACGTACAAATTCTCATGTTTCTTCAGGCCTTTCTTTCTTGAGTCGATTTAGCCTTTAAAGCCTAGCAAGTGCTTCTACATTTGAAAGGCACCAAACAGGTCTTTTTGGTTTTTTAGATTTATAAAAGAAATAGGAAATAAAACAAAAGTCTCAAAGACTGACTCTGCAAAAAAATAAAGACCCGAACTCGTGAGGGAAAGATGACCAATATTCAAAGATAAAGGAAATGCAGGAGGGAAAAACAGAATGAGGCTTTGAAACCTCTAACTCTATCACCTGAGGCTCCTCAAGATTAAGCTTAGACTCATATTCAGCCTCACAGACTTGCTCTTGGTATGGCAAGGAATAAACATCTTCATCATCATCAGTGAAAGGATAGAATTCCTCAATGAACTCGACCTCATAGTATAGACCCTGTGTAGCTCTGGTTTGCTCTCTAGTGAGGGCATGGAATTTGCAAGCTGAGGAACATGATTGACCTCAACTAGCATGGGGGTTTGAGTCTTCAAGTGAGACTCAATAGACTCCTACTCACATTGACAAAAACTGTTAGCAAGTTCATACATTATAGAATCCAACATCTTAACTTGGCTTGAAGTATAAGGAATCAGCTGCCCAACATGAAGACTGATGTCGGTTATCTCACTACTCAGCTCGATAAGATCAGATAATGGTTGCAACAAGGATTCTTGATGCCTATGGATTTCCTGAGAAAACTCACAAGAATTGTTAGTAATCTCCATAACCAATTCTTCTCATGACTTACTTGAACTGATAGAAGGATAATGCATCGACGTCAAGCTCGAGCTAAGCATCTTCTAAGGGGAACAGATGCATGACCTTGAAACAAATAAATTCGACATCTCAAGCTCTTACAATTGCCTAATAGCCAAAACTTGAACAAGAGAGGATAGTTCGGATATTTGACTTCTAGGCTCATTAACCGCCTGTTCTTCTTTTTGTTAAGTCGCTTGCCTCACAAGAAGTGCATAATAGATGTTCATATCATTCGCCATAATAAAAACATATAGACTCAAAGATAAAGAAAAATCTTTTTAGGGTTTTTTATTTTTTATTTTTTTTTTAAAAAAAGGAATCCCCAAATTTTCTAAAGCTAATTGCTTTGGTTCCTCAGAAACGGCGTCAATTTGATCATCCTGAAAATGTATGTTGTTATCACATTTTCAAGGACCAAATAAATTTATAACTCCGATCTAACAACCTACACGAACCCGTAGGATAGATGGCAAGAAAGGGGTCGTCCATAGAGAACCATCGACTAGCCTTAAAACAATTAATGAACTCCATCGTGATGGGGGGTTTTGTTGTGAAAATTGACAAATTGGTGTAATAATGTAAAGATGAGAATGTAAATACCTAAATGTAAAGATAGAAACTCGATTTTTAAAATGATCTAGTCTAGTTAGGTTTCCTCTTAATCTTTCTTGGCATTCATTGGTATTTGAACAAATTGAGATTCTTGCTAATTATTCACTTGCCTATGCAACCTAAAAGCCTAGAATTGCATAACATCAATTTCATGATTAAACAATTAATCAATCATAAATGACACAATTATTTGGGTTCAATAGCGTCCATATTAATCGTGCATTTGCATTAAGAAGAGGCATTCTTGACTAATATTTAATTAGTAGTTCAGAAAGTCTAGGTTACTAATTCAATTATTCTTGAATTTATCTAATCATGCATAATTATGAAAAAGATTAAACCCAATAATCTAAATTCACACATTTGCACTTTTTAGTTTTGTTTGCCCTAAGAAATTAACACATAGACATGATTCTAGCATTCATTGAATTAAAGAAAATTGGCCAAAGATTATAAAATCCAATGCATAGAAATATTTCAACATTCAAGAATCAATTTCAGCAAGCATTTATTACAGAAATCAATAAATTACATGAGAAGTTATAAAAGATTTAGCCTACCAAGAAAATTAAGAATTTATTCTAAACTAAACTAGATTTACTTATTTTAATGTAGCATCTCCTTCAAGACTTAATCAAAGAATTGCATGGATGGAAAGGTAAGAAAAGAATGAAAGAAAAAGTATAAAATCTGAGAAAATTAGGAGAAAATCGAGTGAAGATCGAATCTCTCGTGTGAAATGATTGGTTTTCTCTTTTACACTGAGGGTACAATGTAATTACACTGATGAGAGCATAATTACGCTCTTTCAGCAACCTATCCTTGAGCGTAAAGCAAGGGTAACAACAGGGCAGCAACACTAGATGGAATTAGAGGCGCTTGCACTGAAATTTTTGAATTCTCCATCATCTGTCATAGCGTAACTCCGCTGTGGGTAGCATAATTACGCTGCCCTGTTTTACTAGCTTTTTCCTTCAAGTGTAACGTTGGAGTATAAATCTAACATAGTTACCCTACAATGAATAGCGGCAGATTTGTAATTTTGCTGACTTTTTTGATACTTGATGCTTCCCAGCTCCAATTTTACTCCCTTTTTTCTCATTTTTCTTTGACTTCTTTGACCTCTTGGGATAAATTACCTAAAAAATGAACATTTAAAACATGAGAATTAGTCAAATATAGTAGAGTTAAGGACATAAAATTAGTTCTTTTTCAGAGCTATCAAACACCCCCAACTTAACTCTTTATCGTCTCGAGCAAGGAAAAAAAAGTATGCATTCAAGCAAATGGGTTTTTTTTATTTAATCATTTGATCAATTTGTTCCACTCAACAAAGCTAGTTGCCTCGGCTCTCCGAGAACGATGTCAATTTAATCGACCCAAAAATGTGTTTCATTATCACACTTCCAAGGACCAAATAAATTTATAACTCCAATCTAACAACCTACATTAACCCATAATATAGATGGCAAGAAAGGGGTCGTCCATTGAGAACCATCGACTAGCCTTAAAATAATTAATGAACTCTAAGCAGAAGCATGTGAACGCCTTACATCTCGAAAATCGATTTTTGAATAAACAAAAATAGTGTTAAAAACAGAACATATGAAGGATAAACATATGAAATAACATGCTTTTGAGAAGGAAAACTAAGAGAGAACCATTCTTACCTTTAAAGATTCTCGAGCTCCACGAAAAATCCTCTCGATTTTAGAACGAACTTCTTCTAAATCGAACTTGAAATCGAACTAGAATATGACCACAAGAATAACCTTGTTATTCTCAAGGATTCTAATAGAAGGATATGTAGTATCCAACTAATTGGAAGAGAGAGAGGTAGAGAGATTTCACTTAGAGAGTAAAGAGAGGATTTATGTTTTGATGGCTAGGGTAAATCTCACCAAAAATCAATTATTTAAAAGGGCCATAAGGAAGAATTTATATGGAGAAGGGTTAACCCTTTCTCCAAATCTTTTCCTATTTACGTTTGTGCTTAATTAATTAAATAACGTTTATTTAATTAATTAGCACATTAATTAAATAACCATCTATACATTAAATCTAGGGGTGTATATGGGTTGGGTTGGGTTGGGTTGAAGGTATTTTTTGGACCAACCCGAAAATTCAGGTTGATTTGATTGGCAACCCAAATGACCCAAAAAAAAGTTTCCAACCCAACCCTTAAAATTTGGGTTGGGTTGGGTTGAAGGTTGGGTTTTCGGATTATAATTTTTTTTATTTTTAATAAAAAAAATATGTAAATTTATATATAACACACGATTAATAACTAAAATCTTATAAAATTAGGATGCTAAATACCAAATATCTATGATATTTATTGTAAACTTTAAACAAAGACAAATATCATTACCAATTTAAAAGAAAAATATTAAAAATTAAAAAATTAATCAAAACAGAGAAATTCAAACTTTAAACAAAGAGGAATATATATAATTTGGGTTGGGTTGGGTCAACCCAGATTTTTTTTAGCCAACCCACACACCAACCCAACCCAAGAAAAAAAAACTAACCCAACCCAACTCTTACATTTTGGGTTGGGTAGTCCGGGTTGTTCGGGTTGTCGGGTTATTTGAACACTCTTAATTAAATCCAATTTAACGTATATATTTAATTAACATAAATAAACATCGTATGTTTATGTGTATCACCTCTCTATTAATGTAATTAATTATTTATTTATGAATATAATTCATTTGAATTAACTATTTGAATCTCATTTAGATATTTCTCTCCAACTTAATTTAAATTATAGATCATATTCATAATCAATTACATATTAAACACATTAATATACAATTTTTCAAATTGATTTGAACAATTCAAATCATTCTTCTTTAATATCCTTTAGTGAGCTACAAGGGAACCTAATGGACCTGCAGATCAAAAGCTCCAACGATATGAGATTAATTGACTAAACACATTAACCAAATTAATCTTTCTTGCCATTCATTGGCATTTGAACAAATTGACATTCTTGTTAATTATTCACTTAGCCTATGCAACCTAAAAGCCTAGAATTGCATAACCTCAATTTCATGATTAAATAATTAATCAATCTTAAATGGCACAATTAATTGGGTTCAGTAGCATCCATATTAATCATGCATTTGCATTAAGAAGAGGCATTCTTGATTAAGATTGAACTAATAGTTCAGAAAGATGAAGATGATGTATTCATACTCTCTTCTTGCCTTAACATTCATTAGACCACAAAGATATTAATATACAAGTTCTAAAAGCTCTTTGGCTCTATAACTTTTTCTAGTAAAAGGTCCTTTTGTCATCTTGCCTTCAAGGCATGACTCACATAAAAGTAAAGAGTTATCTTCTAACTCGCTTAGAAGTCTACTCTTAACTAACCTCTCAATTTTATTGAGATTTATGTGATCTAATCTTAGATGCCAAAGATTGGCATTTTCTTTAGAAGAAATCTTTTGTCTTTTATGTTGAGTTGTTGCAGTTATGAATATTAAATAATCAAATTTAAAAATTATTTTTATAAATAAACACTTTATTTACATCGAAAGTGATAGAATAATTTTGTTCCAACAAACATTTAACAGAAATTAAGTTCATTTTCAAGCCAAAACTCTATATACATCTTTTAATGATTTCTGCAAGAGTAATTTAATGCCTCCCACTGAAATTGCTAAGATGACCAACCTAGTTCCAACTCACATGGTCATCTCGCCAGTCCCAAGCTACTGTCAGTAACTAATTCCCTAAAAAGAAGAATAAATGTGATTAGTGGTCCCTAAATTAAATCCAATCCTAAACATCATTCTCCATGACTGAGCTTCCTTTTAATGGCCACATTTGATTCATGATATAGGATAGGCTTGTATATTGTGTTGGAAACCATTCAGATGGAGGAATCTTATAGTGAGGTTGTGCCATGTGTTATCTGAAAAACATGGTTTTCATGGAAATGCAGTTAGCAAACAACGTAGATTACAGGAGTTCATTCATTTACCACTACCAACTATGTTACAACTTTACCGCTACCGATCAACCGATATCGACTTATCGACCTATCGACGTACATATATCAACTTACTGCTTTTAAATGAAATGGACATGATGAATAATGAAGAATAGATTCATATCAATAAACAATAGAAAGGTCAATTTTTACATCGGTAAGTATAACGAGATCATACAATAAATCAACTAATGTTGATAATAGTGACAATAAACGAATGGATTATTGAATGAACAACTGTGACAAGATTACAACTATGACAAGATTAATGGCATCTTATTAATACTTCAAAAGTAATGGCAGCAAACATGTAAGTTCAATTTTGACATAAATCATTGAGACATATACATTCATCAAAGCCCTAACTATAGACGTATGAACAAGTAATTGAAGACGATTGCAGTATAAAACGAAGTAAAAATTCTATATAATGGCAGAATATGTTCCACATACAGATAGACGAGCAAACAAATGATCGATGAACCCTAGAAAATAGAAGTCAAAATTTGAAGCGTGACGAAGTGAAGAAGAGTAGTTTCAAACGATCGACAGATTGTTTGAAATGGTCGTTAATGGGCGTGTTGGGTGCTGTCGATCGAAAATCATGTTATGAGGGTAGTTTAGTCATTTTCATTCTACTTTTCAATTAATGATGTAAAACAAACAAGCTCAATCGCAATCACACTACTTTTGAAAAATTGGATGAGTAAACAACAACAATCACAATCACACTAGTTTTATCATTTAGGCCCATTCTGATTGATGGTCCAATTGGAATAAACCAAGATTATCCAGTTTTCATTCTTCGGGGGTAAACATGGCCTTAATGTAGAATTATGGTTATAAATTTTCATTTTCATTTGTTTTTCATTTTTATGTATATATACAAGGTTTATTATATACAACGTTATTCCAAACGCACTTGAACGAGCACTAATATATACTCCATATTTAATTTTAGTCTCGTTTCTATTGAGATATATATTCCACATAATTTGTCATATATATACATGTATATTCAGTTATTTTGTAAATATATACTCCTTATTATATAACAGTAATTCTAACATGATAAATTAGAGCATAAACTATTATTTGAAATAAACTCGTACATAGTTGAAATTGAAAAAAATGCAGAGGGGATGGGGAAGGTGTCATAGGTGGTGAGTGAGGGAGAGAAAAAAATGAGGTAATCGAGAAAGAGTGAGAAAAATAAATAATTTTGGGGAAAAAAAAATGTAATGCCGATGATTTCTATATTTGTGCATTTTCGAGTTTTTTCTTTTTTCTTTTTTTTTAAATGGCCAGAAATTAATAGGGTGACTTTGGTCTTGATTTTTATGTAATATTGTAACCCAATTAGGTCATTCATAGAAAAATGGTGGATTTGAGAACTTTGTAATTTGGCCTATTTAATTAGGTTATTAGTATAAAAAGTCCTAAAAGTAAAGAGTTGCATCCCATCTCGAATCTATCAACATCAATTACACATATTTGACCTAAAACTTTAATTTTGAAATATATGCATTTATTTTGTAAATTGAAAATTGAAAGGTCACGTCCATTGTCTTTCAAACGAACACTACACTCAACAATCGCATCCAGTTAAAAGGGTAATATAGGAATTTACTAAAGATCTAAAGACAAAAGGGATATATAAAGATTGTCTCCCAATAACCCATAATATATATAGTATAGATTTTATCAAATTATAATAACTATTTATGAGTTTTTTATCAAATCATATGGACTAAATTTCAAATTTTAAAATTATAGACTAAATTATATCTTTCTTCAAACCACACATATTATTATAATCTAACAATCTATATGTAATCTATTGATTTTAATCTTGAGGGTTTAGGACAAAGACTATCCTAAGATTATAATAACCATCTCTTGTTAGTGTAAATACTATTTTAAAATCCTCATTTGTTACAATAGTTATTATTGTTACAACTTTTACTATTTTACATTCATCATTTTTTATTTTTTGTTACTACTTACTATTTCCTTCCCAAATTAAAATAGTTTATACTTCAAACACATATTATTATAACCCAAACTAGAATAATCTATATCCCAAACATAAGTTATTATAATCCAACTATAATAATCTAGGATTATAATAACCAACTCCTTATCCCCAATACTCTCTTAGAATTTAGGAAAATTACACCTTTTTGGTTATTTTGGGTTGAGCTTTCAATTTCAACAATTTTACTTTAAAAGTTTGCATTTGGCAGTTGATTTCATTGTTAGTTTTTTTCTTAATTACTACCAAAAAGCTGACAGGCTACTTATATTATTATTTTTTTTAAAAGAATAAATCACCACTTTTAAATTATTAAACTAAAAAATATCTTTTTTTCTCTACAGTTCTACGGCTAACAACCAGATTTATTTTTTCTCTTTAATTTTAGTGGCTTTTAATTTAGTGACTATTTGTTTTGTAGTAATAAATGATTCTCGAGGCACATCATTTCGCTTCTGAAACATGAATTTTCGGGACTATTTAGAATATTGAGATGATATAGGATGTGAAGAGTTTTGATGTCCGGAGAGTTCTGATGTCTGGGGAGCTCTGATGTCTGTGTTTGGGTGTGAATAATTCTTATGTCTGAGTTAATATGTCTGTGTTTGGGTGTTGTTGGAGGAGAAATTTTGGACCAACCACAGACCTCCACGTCATTTGCTAAATTAATGATGAAATTCCAAAATCGTCAAATTTGTGACCAATTAGGAGTTGACATGTGTCTCAAATTGAAGTTGAAGACAAATTTCGATGATATCGAGTGGTTTCATCATGACCGTTGAATTGGATAAAATTAGTCCAATTTAATATTATTATTATTTGGGTTAAAGTCTCTAAATCCAAAAATATGTTGAATTTGACTCAAATGTCAAATCAAACCCAAATCCAACTAATTGGGCCCAAGAGTCAGACCCATGGATCAACCAAGCCCAAGCCCAAGCCTATGAAGCCCACCTGAGAACTCTATAAATAGAGAAGTTATCTTCATTTGTTGGGGGTCAGCAATTCTATACTCCAAAGAGCTTAGAGAAATTCTCTACAATCAGAAGACTCCTTGACTCTTGAAGCTGACCACGCTTGAAGACTGAAGTCCTTTGAAGACACAAGCATTCTGAAGGTCATTCTAAACACGCTTGAAGACTGAAGTCCTTTGAAGATACAAACATTCTTCCAAGACTCGAAGCTCAAGAACATCCTTACGCCTCGCTTCTATACATCAAGCGTACGCATTCAACCGAGAGAGAACTAGAGGATCAAGCACTAGAGATCGAACTACATCGCATCAAATTAACATCAATATCAACATCAACTTAAGTTCGACTCCACGAAACAAGTTTCTTCAAAAGTCTCGTATGAACACTAATCCTCCAAGAAGATTAACAAGCCCAAAGGCCGATCGTCCAAGAAGATCAACAAGCCCAAATGCCGACCATCCAAGAAGATCAATAAGCCCAAAGGCCGATCATCCAAGAAGATCAAAAAGCCCAAAATTTGATCATCTAAGAAGATCAACAAGCCCAAAGAAAGATCATCCAAGAAGATCAACAAGCCAAGGCTGATCATCTAAGAAAATCAACAAGCCCAAAGGTCGATCATCCAAGAAGATCAACAAGCCCAAGGTCGATCCTTCAAGAAGATCAACAAACCCAAAGGCCGATCCTCCAAGAAGATTATCAAACCCAAAGGCCGATCATCCAAGAAGATCAACAAGCCCAAAGGCCAGTCATTCAAGAAGATCAACTAGCTTAAAGATTATAGTTTATTTTGAAAGTATCAAAATACTATGTATTAGAGATTGTACTCACTTTCCACAAAATTAATACAAATACAAAGTTCAAGTTCCACGAAATAAATGTCTCTTGAAATCTCATGCGAACAAATTGGCATGTCCAGTGGGACATCTCTACCTCTCATCTCTCTCTCAACATTCAAGTAAACTAATGGCACCAAAGAAAGCTGTATCCAAAGCAACTGCTGCAAGCAACACCTACACAGGACTTGTCACCTGCAACCATTCAAAGGAGAGCATGCAGAAGTAAGAACAAGGTTTTGTCTTCGCAGAGAAAATTTGGGAGCAGATGATGGAATCTTCTAAAGGCGAGATCATAATAAGAGAAAATTCCTTGTTTGATAATTATGTCTCTACTTTTGACCAATCAAAGGAAGAATCATACCTTGACATAATGTCTATTGTGATGGTTGATGTAACGACTAAGTCAGCCATGACAGAGATGGAAAGGAAGATAAATCTCCTAATGAAGGTTGTAGAGGAGCAAGATCATGAAATCGCTGCTTTAAGAGGTCAAATACAAGCTCGAGAAACTACTGAGTCGAGTCAATCTCCAGCTACAAAAGCCAATGACAAAGGAAAGTCTGTCTTGCAGGAAGACCAGCTGCAACATTCTACCTCTGTTACCGCCCTATCAGTTCAACAGCTACAGAATATGATTACAAACTCCATAAGGGCTCAGTACGGAGGACCATCACAGTTCTCCTTTATGTACTCCAAGGAATACACCAAGAGAATCGACAACCTAAGAATGCCAGTTGGGTATCAACCTCCAAAGTTCTAGCAATTCGATGGAAAAAGCAATCCAAAACAACATGTTGCACACTTCATTGAAACCTACGAAAATGCAGGAATCAGAGGAGACCAACTAGTCAAGCAGTTCGTCCGTACCCTGAAAGGAAATGCTTTCGATTGTTATACTCATTTAGAGCCAGAAGTGATTGATAGTTGGGAACAACTAGAAAGGGAGTTCCTGAACCACTTCTACAGTACAAGGCGCACTGTTAGCATGATGGAGCTGACGAACACTAAACAGTGGAAAGGAAAGACAATTATCAATTACATCAACCGATGGTGAGCTTTGAGTCTGGATTGCAAACATAAACTCACTGGATTATCTGCAGTGGAGAAGTGCACTCAAGGCATGCATTGGGAGCTTCTGTACATCCTACAAAGGATAAAACTCGTACATTTGAGGAGTTGGCATCACGCACTCATGCTATGAAGCTGAGCATCGCCAACAGGGGGACTAAAGATTTCCTAGTCTCTGAATGGAGAAAATAAAAGAATGAACCCAAGGGCACTGAAAAGATCATGGATAGTGCCATAAAAGAATCTATGGTTGTTCATGTAACCCCGCTAAAATTTTCCTCCAAAGGAAAGCAAACAAAATTTGAAAGAAGGCACAATGAGAGCAAGAGGCGTCGTCTAACTCTTAAAGAAAGACAAGAGAAGGTTTATCCATTCACTGACTCTTATGTCGCAGATATGTTGGAGCAACTACTAGAGAAGCAACTTATTCAGCTGTCGGAATGCAAGCGGCTAGAATAAGCAAGAAAAGTAGATGATCCTAACTACTGCAAGTATCATCGGGTCGTTAGTCACCCAGTTGAAAGATGCTTCGTGCTGAAGGAATGAATTCTGAAGTTGGCTCGTGAAAAGAAGATTGAGCTAGATTTGGATGAAGTAGCTCAGACAAATCACACTACAGTAGCGGTGACTTCAAGTGTTCCAACACTATTTGTGTCCCATGCTCAAAGACAAAGCCTGATTCAGTTCGGAGCCTTTGAACCTAATGGTGTTTGGTTCCAGTAAGATATTCAAATAGCAAATTCCAAAAAGAAAGATGAGCTCGTTGAAGATGACAACGAAGGGTGGATAGTTGTGACTCGTCGAAAATAAAGACAACAAAACTCCACCCAAAAAGAGTCACGTTCCTATCGAAGCTATAGAAGAAGGAACAAGATTCATAAAAATAAAGGAAAAAAGATGACATGGAAGCCTAAGTCTGCTAAGAAAGAAGACAAGGACTTCCCTTAATTCCGATGGCCGAAAACTTTGGCAGAATTTCTCCCAAGAAGCTTTCTCAATAATCATCTAGAGAAAGTATCAGAAGTTATTGCATGTCACATTGTCGCCATGGTAGAAGTCGACAACAATCATATAACTGTCGAAGAAGTCAACGACTCAGAAGAAATGAAGCAAAGAACTTCTGTCTTCGATCGTATTAAGACTTCAAGTGCTCAATCTTCAGTCTTTCAAAGACTGAGTATGGCCACAGTAGGAAAAGAATAACAATGTCCAATAACTACTTCTACTCAAACTTCAGCCTTCAAAAGGCTAAGTATATCCACATCAAAGAGAGATGGACCTTCATCATCTACTTTTAATCGTCTCAAGATAAAAAGCGATCAACATAAAAGAAGGATGAAAATCTTGAAGGCGACGTCATTCCATGAAGAAAACAATGATGAAAAGATTCACAGTCGTGTCCCTTCACGCATGAAGAAGAAATTTTCTATTAACATAAGTACAGAAGGTTCCTTAATAGTGAAGCCAAGACTCATCATATTGACGAATCCTACAAATAAAGGGAATGACCAAAGTCATGATTAAGAGCTTCTAAAATTTAAATGTAGAAGCTTCTCATCGCAAGAGCCTAAACTGCATGATGCTCCTGGTCCGCATGAGCTTAAAATGTGAATAGCCCCCAAAAAAAAATCTTTGTACGAACTACGTTACGACTTGATCCCTGTCATTATAAAGGGTACGTAGGCAACTTAGAGAAATTTAAGTTCAGTCACGCAAAAAAAAAAAAAAAAAAAAAAAAAACATTCTTTGTGAACTACATTATAACTTGATCCCTATCATTATGAAGGGTATGTAGGCAGCTTAAAAGAAACTTCAAGTTCAATCCAATTAAAAAAAAACTTGAACTACGTCATGATTTGATCCCTTTCTTTAAGGGTATGAGGGAAACTTAAAGAAATTTAAGTTTAGTTCATCAAAAAGTGAATCACAACCAACTAAGTATGATACTACAAGATTGATGTTGATCATCCCCGTAAAAGAATGACACTCCAGATTGAAGATGTTCATCCCTATTGGGGACAACACAACGGATTGAAGAAGTTCATCTCTTGTAAGGAGCTAGCACAGTAAATAAAAGGCACACACTTGGAATGCACTTCGTTCCTCTTCGAAATCAAACTTGGATGTTCTTCCATCTTCAAGTTCAGAGGTTTCATCGATGCTTCATCTTCATGATCAAGTCTGGAGGCTCTGCAATGCCATCTTCATGCTTAAAGTCGCGAAATCGAGCTTAATGCAAAGATTCATTAATGCTTTGTCAAACTCAAGTGTGGAGGATTTGCCGATGCTTCAAGCTCAAGTGCGGAGGATTCACCGATGCTTTGTCAAGCTCAAATGCGGAGGATTCGTCGATATTTCAAACTCAAATGCAGAGGATTCACCGATTCTTCAAGCTCAAGTGCAGAGGATTCGTCGATGCTTCGTCAAACTCAAATGCGGAGGATTTGCTGATGCTTTGTCAAACTCAAAT